>NW_028186534.1:13432054-13433522 GCF_003343005.1 Rhea americana
GGGCCGGGTGGGGCGTGCGAGGCCGAGGAAGCATTGCCGGGGAGCATCTGTGCGCGGTGGGGACCTGCGGCGCCTGAGCTGAGATGCGTGGCGGTGCCAGCAGATACCTGCTAAGCGGAGGAGCGTGCACTAGCGTGCGGGAAGCCCATTTTGCAAGTGCAAGCACCCGTGTGTGCATACGTGAGTGTGCATGTGTGTGCAGGCACCTGTGTGTGCATACATGTGTGTGCAGGCACCTGTGCATGTGTACATGTGTGCATGTGCGTATGTGCAGTCACCTGCATGTGCATACATGTATGTGCATGTGTGTGCATGCTCCTGCGCACGTGTGCATGTACATGTGTGTGCATGCACCTGAGTGTGCATACATGTGTGTGCGTGTGTCTGTGCATGTGTGTGCATGCACCTGTATGTGCATACACATGTGTGTGCATGTATGTGTGTGCACATGCTTGTGTGTGCATACATGTGTGTGTGCACGCGTGTGCAGCAGCATTCAACCCCCCGAGCCGGGGCTCTGGGCCCAAACGGGGCCGCTGGCCCGGGCCGCCGTGGGACCCCAGGGCCCTCGCCGCCGGCGCCGGGTGCTTGGCGAGGAGATCGCCCTGCGTCTCGGGCTGCTGTGCCTGGATAAAAAGCGTTTTTGTCCCTTGGCCCGCGCACAAGCGCCGCTGGCTGGCGTGTGCGCTGGGGCGCAGCGAGAGCCTCCCCGGGGCTCGCTCGGCGGCTCGCTGCGCCCGTCGCGCCGGGGAGGCGGCAGGGGGGCCGCGGGGGCCGGTGGCAAAGCGGTTGCCCCGCAGCGCACGCGACGGAGACAAATTCGATCGTCTCTTGCTCGGATGAAACGCTCGAGCGAGCCTCACGCTGCAGCCCTCCAGCAGCAGCTCCTGACCGCGAGCGCTAACGACATCCACCCAATTAGCTGCTGCGAACTCCGCGTCGCCCGGAGGATTGGCAGATGAAACCATCGTCGCGACGCGCGAGCAGTTAACGCTGCTAATTAGCCGTCCCGCGAATCCTCRCCCAAACGCTACCCCTTCCCCACGCGCAGGCGCCGGAGCCGTGCCGGGCTCCCGCGGCGGCGGCGGCGGCGGTTTCCCACGCGGCCGGGGCGGGGGGGTCCCCGTTCCCCGCGGCCGCCCGCTCGCCGGCCTGCGGCCTCGCTCCTCCGCTCCTGGAAACCAGAGATGTTTACCGAGAATTCGCCTGGCCCGGGGATATGTTATTTTTACGCGTTGCTATAGTTACCGATACCATTATAAAATTAAGCCTGAACCTCGTGGAAGAAATGGATCTGTCAGAAGCAATTATTTAAAGGAGCGAGCTGTTTATCCGGCGGCCGGCGCGGGGAGCCCCCGGAGCCGCCGGCGGCAGCCGCGGGGCCGCGCCAGCCGGCCGGGCTGAGGCGGCGCTTTCAGCCCTCTCCTCGGCTTCCTCCCGCAGCTTCTGGTTTTCCCATTCACCCGGC
>NW_028186534.1:13434186-13435753 GCF_003343005.1 Rhea americana
GTGCGAGTTTGGTTTCGCCTCCCTCGTCCTGCTGACGCCGGGGGTTTCGTGCGAGCGGGGCCGGCCAGCGGGCAGGAGCCGCCCGAGAAGCCGCGGGCAGGTGCCGCGGCAGCGGAGCCCCTCGCGCCGCCTCCCGCGCCGCGGCGCTCGCTCCCCACGCGTGGCTTTTCGCTCRAGCTGTGCTTGCGGGGCTGGAAAAATATCCGTTGGGCTGGAAAGAGCTGAGCCCTCGCTACGTCGGGAAACCAGGGGGAATAATAACGCCGCAAGCGAGGCCACAGCACAAAAGCAGTTCCTATGACAACCCCAAATCCCCAAACTGTTTATCCTCTTTAATAAAAATCTACAATAACCGTGAAGCCGGGGAATAAGATTCAATAAATACAACATGAAATAAATCAGTAACAGCACAAAGCACGTAAGTGTTTTGCTTCCGCTCCGTCCCTTGCCTCCCGGAGAAAACGCCGCCCTGGTAAAGGGGCCCGCTCCCGGCTGGCGGCGACCTCGGGACGGCCCGCGGGACGCCAGCGCGGGCCCGGGTGATGCCACGCGGCCCGGCGTGGGGCCTGCAGGGCTTCTCCCGGGGGCAGCGGAAGGGTCCCTGGGACCCCCTCTGCCCCCCCGCAGAGCATCGCCGCCGTTCCTCCAGCGCCCGCGCGGAGCCTTGCCGGTGCCTCCGGACACCGGTGCTGCTCCCCGTCGGTGCCCTGGCCCCGGGAACCCTGTGGCACTGCGGGGTCCCCGTGGTGTTGCAGGGCCCCTCTGGCATCTCAGAGTCCCTGTGGCATTGCAGGGTCCCCGTGGCACTGCAGGGTCCCGATGGCACTGCAGGGTCCCCGTGGCATTGCAGGGTCCCTGTGGCACCACAGGGTCCCTGTAGCACTGCAGGGTCCCCGGAGCACTGCAGGGTCCCTGCAGCATGGCAGGATGTTTGTGGCATTGCAGGGTCCCTGTGGCACAGCAGGATGTTTGTAGCATTGCAGGGTCCCCGTGGCATGACAGGGTCCCCGTAGCACTGCAGGGTCCCTGTGGCATGGCAGGATGTTTGTGGCATTGCAGGGTCCCCGTGGCACCGCAGGGTCCCCGGAGCACTGCAGGGTCCCTGTGGCATGGCAGGATGTTTGTGGCATTGCAGGGTCCCTGTGGCACCGCAGGGTTCCTGAGGCTCTCCAGGGTGCCAGGGCACTGCACAGTCCCCCGGCACTGCAGGTTACCCGTGGCACCGCAGGGTCCCCACAGCATGACAGGGTCCCTGTGGCATTACAGGGTCCCTGCAGCAGTGCAGGGTCCCCATGGCACCGCAGGGTCCCCATAGCACCGCAGGGTCCCCGTGGCATCTCAGTGTCCCCGTGGCACCGCAGGGTCTCCATGGCACCGCAGGGTCCCCATAGCACTGCAGGGTCCCCATGGCATCTCAGTGTCCCCGTGGCACCGCAGGGTCCCCGTGGCATCTCAGTACCCCCCGTGGCACCGCAGGGTCCCCATGGCACCGCAGGGTCCCCATAGCACTGCAGGGTCCCCATGGCATCTCAGTGTCCCCGTGGCACCGCAGGGTCCCCGTGGCATC
>NW_028186535.1:0-32788 GCF_003343005.1 Rhea americana
ATATTTCAATACCAAATGAAGTATGCTTTACATTAGATTTCATGTGTGTATATATATATATCATATATACATATATATATGTGTGTGTGTGTGTGTCTACAGGTATATGTTTAAATATATATACTTAAAAAACAAGAAAAATAAACTTGTTGGAGGCCTAAATTATACTGATTGCTCTTGCCTTTCTCATAATCTGTGGCATCCTACCAGATGTTATTTTAATTAAAAAAAAAAAAAAAGTGAAGCTACTAAAATAACTAATTTATTATTTGTATAAAGTATTTATAATAATTGATTGCATGCCATGGATTTGTGTAAACTTATAATATGAAGGAAACCATCAAGAACACAATATTTATTTTCCTTGTCTAATGTGCCATGGTGTTTCCAAGATTGCAATGCTGCAAATAAGAGTAATGTATGATGGGGCATATTGAACAGTTCCCCAGAGACCCTGAAAGGACAGCATACGATAACTTTCAGGGCTCCATTTATAGCAGCAATATGCTCTTTAATGTTTGCACGTTTCTAATACAAACTATGTAAAAATGGCAAGAAACTGTAGACAGAGAGGTATTTTGTCTTAGTGCATTAATTTTAATTGGCTTTTGTTTTTCTTCACTGATAAAGTACTTGCTTTCCTTCAGCAAGATCCATAAATGCTTAACCTAGCATAATTATGCATATACATTCTTATTCCATTAGTAAATCTTACTTTAATTATATTTATCATTTGGTACATTGTATATTTATGTAACAGCCTATAATTTAAAAGTGTTTCATTTTCACAGGTTTCTACCATTTTTCTATAGATAAATTAGGAAAGCTTGGGAAATTGGATACTGAAAATTGAAATGAGGACTATACAATCCATTTTGAGACTTGCCTTTTGGTGTTTACCTCAAAGCATGCTTCTGTGTGTGTGCTTGATTTACATTTAGCAATATCTAAGTGCAAATAGTAATCATACACCAAAGTAAACTGGACTATATGCAATTGCTCCCTCTGTTTCTTCAATTGCAGTAGCAATCTCATAGATTCCAATCTTGACAGGTAGCATAATTAGAAAATTCTCTTTGTCTTATTAAATGTGACTCTTCTCAATAGAATTCGCTTCATTGCAGGCAAAGAACAGAAAATATACTTCAAATCTAAAATGGGAAATCAAGGGGGACTGTTTTATTTTTATCTGTCTTTGTGCAAGCGACATTATTATCAAAGGATATTGTAATGCTGAAAATGTACTTTTGGGATTTAAATCACGTATTAGCCTGGAAAGCAAAAAGTGCTGTAGGGCCCATGCAATATATTTTCTCATTAATCTGATTGAAAGATTATCCTTCCTATAGCTATGAAAAGTCTAATACCCATATATCCATCTTTCCTGCTAGTAAAATTCAGCTTTGTGCATAGTCATTGTTCTTGTGTCTGAGGTCCTACACTCTTCTTCATTTCTCTGTATAAGCCTATCTGCATTAAAATAAATTCAGAACAGGCCGCCATTTCATGCGCACATTTTGATTATTTCATAAGCTGCTGAGGAAAATGGAAGTATCAGCAAGTCATGCAGTTTTCTGGTAATGTAATGCTGTCATTACCTCAGTGGTCATGTGAAAAAGTTTAGCTATAATATCTTTGACAAATGTTCAGTGAGTCAAAACAGTGCATTTAAATGAAATGCAGATATGAATGAGCCATTATTACAATCACAACTCCAGCTTAGAAATTATTAAATATGAATATATACACTTTCATAGTAACCTGACATTTGTAATACATAACTAGCTGTGCATTTCTCACCCCCCCTCCCCTTTTCCTCCCCATCATCCCCCAGATCGAGAATAGAGGAAGTCATTTTGATCAGAGGCTGCACACAGTAATTGAAGACACTCTTGATGATTTCATGCAATCAGAGTGGCACATTATTTGTGATGAAAATTAAGTAAAGAAGGAAAGCAGATTTATAGGTTGTCTTGCTTATGGTCAACTGCCTTTACAAAAGATTAGCAATTCTATTCTAACCACCCCAACTGCATATATACTTTTCCACATTGTAGATTTACTGAAATTTTCCTATAACCTTAGTCATAACTTGCAGTACCTCATGATTTTAAGCTTTTAATGAAACTACAGAAGATGTCTTAAACTGAATGATTTCTGTTCTGAGCTCTTTGAGTGCTGATAGCATGAACAGTATAGATGGCTCCAGCCATAACTGTCACACAGATAATATTCTTTTATGCCTCAAGACACTAAGATGGTGCTGTAGATAACCAAAAGGAATAAGCTGCCACCATCACTAATCTGCAGCTTTGAAACACTATAGCTTTTGCATGGTTAAGAGAAGGTAAAATCACCTAGAAGTGTAATACAGGAGACATTTTTAAGTGAACATAGGACAGAGAACTAAAGGTTTCCATATTTTGTAATCTATATCCACTCTGGATCAGATCAATTATATCCCACTTTCTGTGTGTTTATGGATAACAATTGAAAATGCAAAAGAAGCTGAAGCCTCTGAATCCTCCTAGGATAGTTTATACTAATGTAGTGAAATTGAAATATGGGGAATAGTTAGCCTTATTGTTCCCTTTAGAATTTAACTTTCAAGATGTTTCATATAGTCTCTTGCTTGGTTTTATAATACATGTAACAGATTTTGTCCACAATAATATCCACTTTGTGCCAGAGGAGTATGATTTCTGTTGATTATTTTTCAATATGTAAAAGCGAATGCTACTGAAAAGTTAATAAGAGGCTGAGAGTTTAATGACATATATCTTAGTTAAACTCACCAAATTAAAAATAAAATGTTAGAAATAATAAAATGTTAGGAATACTAAGAAATGCAAAAAGTAAAACTTTTATACAGTTTCTTCTACTTCAGAATGGAATTAGCTGCAAAGAGCCTTGTTTATTCCTACTCTTTTAAAATATTTCTGAACAAATGTTTTTTAACATTCTTTCTGTATATAATTATTTTTATTATCTTTCCTCTACAATCACATCATATGCGTTACATTTAAAAATGGATTTATAACAAATAAATAAAAACAAGGAACAAGAATCATTTGTGCCACCTAGATTTTTTCCACATACTGCTCAGAAATCCCTAATCAAAAATCCTATTGTTGTGAGAATACAGCCTGACATGAAAGTGTCAGGGAAGCAGTGAAGGAAAAATGATGAACTAAACATCACCAGAGTTGGACCACTATAATAAACATTTTCTTGTTGTATGTTTTCTTAAGAGATTGCAGTACACTATCCAGAGAAAAGAGAAATTCTACTTGAATGTCTTGAGCAATATGAGCATTTTTTTTATTGAACACATGAACTATTAATAATAATCTGCTAATTTGTGCTCTAAAATAAAATCATTGTTGGGACAAAAATACAAAACATGCAGGAAGCTATTAAATGCACAGCAGTATTTGAAATCGAAACATGGTGACTTGTTGTTATGGCATGCTGACTTTATTGGTTCTTGTATATAGTTGCATAATGATCCCTGAAGCCAGATTTTTAAAGTGTTCCATAAAGCCAGTTAAGAGATGTCAAAAATCTGGCTTGCCAGTCAACTTTCTAAGTTCAATGCTAAGCTCTACTTAGGATTCTTATGTGTAAACTCGCATGCAGTTAAAACTAAAACAAAATATCATCACCTTTCTTCCCACTGCAAAAGATGGGTTATACAAACAATATTTCAGATTGTGCTTCTATTTAAAAATGGAAACTTAATCTCTCCTCTTGCCAGGGATATGTAGCTGTCCCCCTCCTGCAATTCTACTGACTTCAGGTAGCTCTACAGGCCTAGAAGGTTGCTCTCATGGTACAAACACACATTTAGTCAGTAGCTGATCAGGAAATCATTAATAATTTTGGTTAAGAAAATTCCTGAGTACTGAGGCAAAATACTGAGTCTGAAAAAATTCTCATTCTGTGACTCCAGTCATTATCAGTTAGAAATAGTCTGTCTTAATATTAATTCCAAAGCAATTTTAAAGGAGCTGCCCAGCAACATGACATACTACTTACATACACAGCAGTGTCATTTGCATATTAGAAAGGTCATTTTTGGCCCCAGTACTTGGTGAAGGAAAAGAATTTTTGCTTATTATCCTTGCTGCTGCTGTTCACACAGCTGCTTTGGGCCGACCATAACTATGTATTTACAAATAGTTAAAGCAGTTTGTCTGGAAAGTTAAAATAGGATCATCTTGCAGAATGATTTTCTTCTGTTTTTTTTTTTTTTTTTTTTTTTTTTTTTTTTTTTTTTTTTTTTTTTTTTTTTTTTTTTTTTTTTTTTTTTTTTTTTTTTTAACTTATCATAAGACATTGTCAATATTTGCTTTAGATTATTGTACATACTCAGTTCTTAATTTAAGTAGCCTAATGTTAGTAAGAGAGAATATTATACGAGTATCTAAAAGAGGTTTATTATATACTAGTATAAAAATGCACCAAAGCACAGAAAATGATACTGGCTCTAGTGTTTGTCATTACTGTGCATCTATGATGACTTTGCACTCTAACTTCTCTCCTCTTTCCAGATAAAAAAGTAGTTTATTCCTTCTTTGAGTATGAACAGTGGATGTCTGTGGATGAATAGTCTATGCTTGAAAGCTTTCCATGCTGTTATTGCCGAATAAGGAGCATATAGTTCCCTAGACTGTATTGCTTTTGCCCTGGAGGGTGCAAGAGATGCATCTCTTCAACTCTCCAAAGGGTTAGAACCAAGTCAGCCACCTTCTTTTTTTTCTTGGCTATTGCTCAACTGGCCTTGTGCCTGTACTGCAACCAGACACATTTTGTATCTGGGTAAGAAATATTTTATGCTTAGAGAGCAAGACAAAATTGCATATGGAAATAGAAGTGCCACAGTAAAATCTATTAGTGCACTTCCTCTGAAAGCACCTGCTGATGCAATTGTTCTAAGTAAATCTAATGCATCTGCTTTATACATTGCCATTTAGGTTATTGCAAATAAAGGTGACACAAGTGGTTAACAGAGAATTTGAATTCATGTGGACTAAAACAAAATAGCATGTTTTAATATGTTGATGATCTAACTGCTAATCAAATTACAAAGCATTGTCAACAAATAACACCAACTGTATATAGTATTAGATCTTTTTGTAGAATCTTGTAATGAAGAGTCAGTACAAGAAAAACATGGATAAATTGGTATGATTGTAATGGAGAGCTACCAAGACAGTTAGCAGCCGGACTATGTGATATTCAAGGCCAGGCTGAGAGAATCAGATTTGTTCAGCCTTAAGAAGAGAAAACAAAGAGATTGGTATCTTGCTACTGTGCACAACTTCCTAACGGGAGCACATAGAGAAAACAGTGCCTGATTATTCTTAGAGGTGTACAGTCAGGATGGACAGACATTAGGACATGGGAAAATCTGACATAGTATAAGGAATTTTTTTGTTTTGTTTTACTTTGATTTGGTCTGATTTGGTTTGGTTTGKTTTGTTTATTTGTTTTTGAACACATGAGGGTGTTCAAACACAGCAATAGAAGTTCCCCTGAGGGTTGTAGAATTTCCAATCTTGGAGATACCCAAAACTGGGATGGGCCCTGAGCATGCAGATCTGCAGATCTAGCTGGACCTGCTTCATGTAGAAGTTTAGATGAGACRACTTAGAGATCCCTTCTATCTTACAATATTCTGTGATGCTATGATATTGAAGCTTAGATCAGTTAAGTCAGCTATTCAACCACATATTTAGACAAAAACCTGACATTTTCTGCATAGGTCAGAGAAGAAAAAGCAATAGAAGGTCATACATTTAAAGATCGTTGGTCTTACAGAATAGTTAGAATAGTTACCAGAGATCCCTTGGGGGGGGGAGGGGAGGAAGGAGGAGGAGGAAAAGTGCTCATGAATAAAATTCAAACTTGAAATCTGTGGTTAAGTACCAGAGCTAACTGCTTAAGATATTATATTTGTAATTTCACTTTTTTGAAGATTCTCGAAATGTCAGATAATATACTTCCTGAAACATTATTACTAGACTAGAAGGAATAGCATGTAACATTGAAGCCATCTTTGAAACTTTATGAGCGCTATTTGAAATTTCCAAATGAATTTCGTTATATAGTTTTAGCAGCATAGTGAAATTAGCACAGTACTAACACAGATACTCGAGAAAGAAGTACTGTGTMTATGAGTTTATTTCTCAGTTCTGGCATTTTATCAAGCATTATGGTCTGATATTCTATGCAGTAGTAAAACAATGATAAATAAGTCATATGATAAATATAACGCTATGAAAAATATGACTTCATAGCTCATCAGTTATATGTCATTTTCCTTCTTTAAATTTGCRGTGCTGACACAGTTCAGAATATAGATAGCAAAGGTGAATTTTTTAAAAAATAGTAGATCAATTTTTGCACAATAATAGCATCTAGTTATATTGTAAAAATAAGGTTTATCAGTTCTTATGCTTCTGAACATAAATTGATCACCAATGTCAAGAGTTAATTTTTGTGCATATATTCTATGCTTTTTATTTGTGCATAGTTTTTTTTGCTGCTACTCTTTGTTTTGTACTTTGTTGCAGCTTGAGTAATTCATAATTAAAGAGGCAGGCCTACATTTGATAATACACTTTAATGATTCTAGAATTTCTTTAATGAGTCTAGAAGATAGTTTTCTTAATCAAAAGGAATACCTGTCCATATCATGTTACTAGTTACTATAATCGTCTAGCAATTATTTTTTATTTATGCTTAGGTTGGTAATGTTTCTTAATGACAAATAATGTCATCTTCCACTCACACTCACATTTTAGTAAGTATACAATAAATCAAATGTTCTAATATTGCAGACCTTACAATAGATCACCAGAGTTAGAAATTGAGATTTCCATTCTGGATAGATTCTGGTCAGACACATCTACACAGACTTTATGATGCATTAGTGTGCAGGATATATGTATAGATTCAGCCTTATACAGACATAAAACTCTGTCTTATTTGTTGTGACAAAAACGATAGCAAGAAGAATGGTCTAACTAGGAAAAGAAAAAGTAGTCTCATTGTTAAGGTCTGTAGAATGTGATTTATACAAAAACTCATTCTAAGTGGTTTCTTTAAGCAAAATTTTTTACAGTTGGCTGCTAATTGAATTTAATCAATTTAAATTGATTAAAGAGATTTGTGTTCTTATCTTCAGAAGAACAGAGTTTTTATCTCCAACTAATATTAGTGGATATTGTATTCTAAGCACACAATATGCTAGAAAAATGCTATGAATGCTAAAAATTGAATCTCTCAGGTACAGCACCCAAAGTTAGTGGATTATTTTGATGTTCTTTTTCCTATGCATTTGACCAACTGTTGAAACAGGAGAAAAAGCAGAGCTTCCAGTGCTTTTCAGGAATTCTGTGATGATGAAACGTCATATCATGTACAGCATTTCAGTTTGTGGTAATAAACACCACAGAAAAGACCATGATGAAATTAAAAATAATTTAATTTTTTAAGTTATTAAACTTACTTATTTAAATTCACTGTTGGGTTTGTCTTACTTCTGGTGAGCAGCCAATGGTAGACATAAAAAGAGATATTGAACAAACTCTGATTCCTTGAGCCTATCTATCTTATGCAATACAATGAATCAGGCTGGAGTCTGGTGGGAAAAATAAAATTTGATCATAATATTTTTATGGCCTTTTGAACTTGCTCTGGCTTTTTGTTCCATGTGCAATATCTAAGAACAGAGTCATGGTAGGGTCTACTCAATTCTCTGTGGGTAGACTTTAAAAGTCAGAGCAGTTCTTCTGCAAAAAAATAGTCAAACTAACCAACACTGGAGAATAAACCTAAGCTAGATGTCATCTACAGAAAACATCTCTGGAGAATCTGTTAAAAAATCAGTTAGGCAAATGGACAGCGTGCCTTTTTCCAGTGCTTGTTCTGATTAAGGTGTGCAATGAAATCACATCGAGGCCCAGAACCTGAGAAAATAACATCAGGAAGGATTATGTTTGTCCTGTTGATTTCATTTATATTTTTTAGTACATTCATAGATCAGTTTATAGCACAGTAAGAAAATTCATGTGCATTATAAGTTCAAACACATGTAGAGGGCTTGGTCTTCAGACATGCTGAGTATCTTCAATTCCTTTTGCATCCTGCAACAATTGAGGGTTCCCAGGACTCTGCAACATTGAGACGTAAATAAGTAATTTAGTTAATTTTGTACTTTGTGAGAGTCTTGAATTTGAGAAGGAGAATGTAATATTTGCAGATATTATGGAGTGGTAAGAGTATGTCATAGAAAAAATRATATTTTGAAAAGCTCTAGTTGAGTGAACAGCAACCTGAATAATAATCCCAAGGACCAGTTCAATCACAGCTCGTGATTATAATAGAAAATTAGTTAAAGTGCAGTTAGCTATGCATAGACACTGTTATAGAGTTAAATATTACAGCATGTTTCTCAATGTTGGCAGAAGTATGATCCATGACAAGAGGGAGAAAAGAAGCTTGATTTCTCTTCAAAGGCAAAAGCAAAATAAATGTTTTTAGTCTCAGTTAATGACTGAGACAATTTCTGATAGTAAAATCGCTCATATGTTTGTCAGAAGAAGCAAAACTTCAAGATGTTTAAAAGTATTTCCTTCTTGCCTACAGAAAGTGTTCCAGTAGGATGGATGAATAATATTTTTAGAGTTCTGATATTGCTATTACAATCTCCTAATTACAGAACAGCTACATGTCCTTTCCTTCCCCAATTTTCTTTCTTTATTTCTTCTGCCTGTCTCCTTTCCTTTATTGATCAGTTTCTTAAAGTGGACTTCGTAAACCCAAATTATTTTTGAAGTGGCATATACATAACAATTGGTGGTATAGTTAAATGTAAGATGCTATGGTATGAAAATAACATATATTGTGTGGGTAATTCAAATGGAAGTTCTTAACGATATCTATAAATAGAAGTTATATATGTATGTTTACATTTATATATATACACATAGGTTTATAGAGCTAGATCCTTTTTTTTTAATTGCAAAAGGCCCCTTCATGCTATTCTTGAATGCAAGATTTTCAATTGCAGTCAAAACTCCTACTGGGCAGACAGACTGATTAATATAATAAAATATAGTTTGCTTTCATCAAAAAAGCCCCCAAAAAGTACAGYGGTGGGTCCTTCTCTTCAGTCATAAGTGATTCTCTGCCTGTTGATGGAATTTGTCGGGCCGCCAGTCCTCAGGGAGGGCAGGCACAGCTCAGGCAGCTACACTGCATGTCCCACAGAGACCAGTCAGCTCGTCAGCACCAGAGCTGGAGGCTCCACAAGTGAAAGGACCATTCACGTCCCACTGCTTCTCATGGGATGCTTCGCTGGCAGCTCCAACATCAGTGCTAGCTGAGATGGTTTTCTTACTCTGCTAAGACCTGGACTGAAATTATGGGCCACCAGCGGCAGTAGCTAGGCTGAACTGGAACTGGTAAATTGAAAAAAAAGCACAGCTATATGCATACAACTTATTTCCAGAGCACAGTTCCCTTCTAGTATAAGAAATTCTCAGAGGGAACTCAAAAAGTGCTCATGTAGTTTCTACTCAATGCAAAAATGGACATATAAGACCATTTGTTCTTCTCTTCCTTCAAGTTCTCCGCAGTGAGAAGAAATACTTTTATGAAGACTTAATTTAACTGCAAAAGCAACTCTGTAGAACAAATCACTAATATAAGCCTCAAAAGGGATATTCTGAGAGGTGAAAACTTTCAGAGGAAACAGGGCTGGTTTGACTATATGTGTACCAACCTCAGAATTCTCTCAGTGGTGTAATAATCCTTAATAAGAAAATGCTTCCTAAACAGGAAGCTCTGTAATGGGAGCATCTTTCAACACACAGTTTCTGAAGTTCTTTACAAACAAAATCTCTACCAACAACAAATTCCTATGGGACAAAATAGATCTACTGGTATTAAAATCATGAGGAAGAGACAAGCTCGACAAGCCTATGGTATTTTTAAGGAAGTAATCAATTTTATTGYAGAAATAAAATTAAATGTTTACTGTAGGAATATATGTGCCTGCCTCTAGCAAAATACTACCCTTATCTAAATGATCGGTCCAGTATAGAGGAATGGCCTGCTGACACAAWTTATTAGTAACTACAAAAATCTAAATCTATCCGTAGTAGACTATAATGTACGTCAGTCCATTGCTAGAGAAAATAGTAAATGATTATAGCAGAAAATTTGGAGCAATCATATGCAAACAAAACCCTCAAGCCAGTCTTACCTTAAAGGCCTGTTATCTGACCTTTTCTTTTATCTCATATTTTATCACTTTGATATTCTAAAAGTTTTTTTTCTTTTCCCTTCCAAAACATWTTTTTAAAATCAAAAGTATATTTTTATTTATTTTTATGCTTTTCAACTTAATATTTGGTGATTTATAGTTCTTTGGGAATGTCATTATTTTATGTACAAATAGTGGATTTCTCTGTCTTACACAAAGGTCAGGATATTGCCATTTTTTTCCTAGCTCTTTTTTATTCTCTCTGTCTTTATAAAATATCTACAATATCAAGTAAAAGGATCATGTAGGATGCTTCATCTTTAGGAAGATATCGTGAGACACCAATCTTTCTAGCATGTAAATGTTGGAAGCAGAAGAGTTTCAAATGATCCTCCAGTTATATCAAACATATACAGCTTTGTCAGTGTGAAGGAAGCCACTAAGAAAGAAGTTTCTCTCCATTAGACTAGAGTAAATGTCACCTCAATTAATAATTCAGTAATATTCCTTCAGCAACTATTTTCACAATAAGCTTCTGTGTTTGTCCCGTATTTGAAGGAAAACAAATACTAGAGGGATGATTTATCACTTTATTTTGATAACTGGAAGTGACACTTGTTTTAAAATTTCCGCCTTTTTTACAATATGTAGTATTTTGATTGTTGATTCTTCTGTATAATCAGTAACTACACTTGATAGTATAGCAAATTTTTCAACTTGCTTAATCTTACTGCCTTGATTTCATGGTGAGATTGTGATGAGCGACTCCCATTTACTCTTAAGTTCAGCATTAGGATAATTGCATAATAAACCACAATCAATGAGGACCCTTAAAGACTGCCACTTTATTTTCAGATGTTATTGTTTTTAAACACAAATCTTGACAACCAATTTTGGCTAACACACATAAAGTGCTATTCAGAGCGGAAAGGAGATTTGTATATAGGCATGAAACCTGATACCTGATTTATCTCAGCTATCAAGCATCCTATTAAAAGAATATTTATATTTTCTAGCCTGACTAGACTAATATGCAGTCATATCTGTATTTAATTTAATAAAAATGTAAACAATTGATCATTAGTTCGTATTTCATATTTTAATCTGTTTATTTTATTGGTTGCTCTATTTTCTCATAGTTTTTTTGAGGCTTGCCTGAAAGAAAATATGCTGTATTTGAGCCAAACCGCAGTAAGATGATTCTGCCTAAGTCTGAGAGACCCAGTCCTTTCTTTTCATATTTTATAATAACATATGACATGTCAATTTAAACAAAATACACAATATTTGCTGACTGCAGTAAAAAGGTTGATATTAAAATAATGCATTGCTGTTGAGTAGATAATTGAGCACACAGAATTGTAATCTGCTGCTGCAAATGCAATACAAAAAACCCCTAATGCCTCCTTAACAAAGGGTGCTAAAACAGAGAACATCTGGTATCAGAATTTTACATTTTCTAATTTTGACTGTTTAGAAGAAATATCTAATTTTTTGTATGTTTATTCTACAAAAAAAATTAAAATAGGGCTATCAATGATAAATAGTTTAGTGTTGTTAAATATTGTGAAATATTAGTAAGATCTTTTACCCTGGGCAATACTGTGTGTGTGTGTGCACGTGCACGCACACACGTGTGTGCATGCATGTGTGTGCGTGTATTTSTGTGTGTGTTATTTTAGAAAGAAGCCTTATTCTTTTGAGTTTGATTCTTTATGAATTTACCCTAGGTGAACCACCATGTGTCCTCCTACTTTCTAGATTAAAAAAATTCCGCAAAACCCCCAAACCCTTGATCATCAGTGTTCCACTGCAAACAAAAATSAGACCTGCTGTTAGAACAAATCTTTTACATGATTCTCTAAATTTTAGGCAGGCTAACTTGTTTCTCCAGTAAAATTCAGCTTTCCCTGATATTGCCCAAATGGACATATATAGTATAACTCAAATATCTCTACACTTCAGGCCTTCTGCCTCCTTGCTTTTTCCCTAGGTGCTGGATGGGATGTAATCATCTGTATTTTCTCAGTTATGCCACTTTTCTCACCTCCTTCCATACTAATCATGCTAAGCCTTTCCAGCCTAATACTTGCTATAAATCCTGAGACATCAGATCTCAGGTACGGCTTTCTCCAGGCCTTGGTAGAGCTTTACTCAAACTTATTGACTCCAGATTCTTTCAAGATTTCCCCCATTATTTCCAGTCTCACTCCTGACACATCAGTCCTAATTATTCTCCCCAGCAGTCAGATACCCTACTGCATAGGGAGGTTCCCATACCTGCCTGCCCTTCACGGCGAATGAGAGTTGTCCAAGGAGGATRAAACCTGGTGGTAGTAAAGCAGCCRCTGTGCTTATTGGCCCCATGTGGTGCCACTCAGCTTGCCACAGCACAGAGCCGGGGGAAAGCACGGGTGTATAAAGGCTCCCACCATCCTGCTAGCTGACATCTTCTCATCTCCCTTCTCCCTGTTTCCACCCGCTCAAGTTGAAATTACGTTTGTCGATGCAAACTGTTAGCAGGTCAAGAAAGGCTCCTGTAAGCTGGTTGTAAGTCAGGGTGCTGCTAGCAAGAGCCAGGTTTTGGGTGCTCAGCCAGACAATGCCCCGGCCATTTAGGCGGCCCCTTAGCACAAATTATGGACTCATCTTCTTACAGTGTGTTTGGTTGTGTTACATTTTTATGTATAATGCAAAGTTGAAGGTGATTTACTGCATTGTTTTCGATGCAGTTTTACTGCAGYGAGTCTGTGACTTACTGTCATCTTTCTATATGTAGACTGCTCTGCTATCTGCTTTCGCATGCAGCTTTTGTTTATATTAATGATAGGATTTGTATACCTCTTAAAGTAGAAGTAGAGAAAGAATTTTTTGTTGGTACAAAGAAAGAATCCTATTTAAATTCAGAGTATCTGAATAAGAAGAGACTCAGAAGTATAAATCATCTTTATTCATGTAGTTTAACTTTCTGGAAAAAAAAATAGAAAGAAAAAAAAATAAAGCAGGACAGTTTTGCCCTTTTGAAAATGAAGGATGAAAAGCTACTTCAAATACAAAAATATTTTCTGTGTTTGAACAAAATGTATATTTAGTTTCTCTTTTCAAAGTAAAGATAAACTTCATGAGGGTAAAGATTGCTTTTCCTTTTGCCTAGAGGGMCTCTATATTTTAATGTTTTGTGTTATATCTCCGGTCTGTCTGTCACTGAAATCTACCTTATTTTTTCAGGTTTCTGCAGTAATTTGCTGTAGAGAAGGTCTGCTCCTCTGCTGCTGCTTTAGCACGGCAATTACTTACTAAAACTGTGGAATCTTGTCATTATGTACAGTGAGCTATGACATAGGTCATTGTCAGTAAGGTTACCACTGACCATGGCAGGAAGAAATCTTGTTGGGAACCTACCTGTAATATCTGCCAAACTTTGCTACTTTGGGTGTGTGTGTGTGTGTGTGTGTGTGTGTGTGTGTGACTACTTGCCTGTCTCACTGGAATATGATCTTGGGATCTTTTGAAAGTAATTCTGAGATCCGATGATTTTTAGATTAAAGCTGTGGTTTATATATCTGCATATTTTTATGGTCCATGCATAATGTCTGCATTAATTCAAATTTATGCACAATCAAACTTAAACAGCATCAATTTAATCTAAGTTCTTCTTTTCTCTCCAAATAACGTGTAAATCTGCTTAGAAACCAAATTAAGTTCTCAGCCAAAATTTTGTCATTTCTGTGAAAACTGGAAATTCAGAAGGGTCAAGAACTGGCATACAAGTTTTGTGTGGGTTTTTCTGGAAGGATTAAACTCACAGAAGCTGAGATTTTTGAAGTAGTCTGAGTTGTGTTATCTTATTTACAATTACACCTTTTACAAGGRAGTGGAAATTACTTGTGCTATCGTTTTGATTTTTGTCAGGCTATCATGCTCAGAGGTACCACTTAAAGGTAGAGGGTTATCATCACTTTTTATCTGAAGGATTAATTTTTAACATTATTTGTGATTTCTTTACATAACTTTTTTTGTCTGTTACAAGTACTATAATTAATATCTTGGTTCCTATAAGTTTTAATAGAGAATAATTTAGCCACAAAATGCAGTTGAAAGCTGTGTAAGTAAGGACAAATAGAAACTAGAGAGTGTTCTCCATACTAAAAGTGTGTATCTTGAAAACATTGTCTTCCTTCTTCCCTCCCCCAGGATCATCAAAGCTATGGAAGGCTGAAGCCCACTTATCTCAAGTAGTGTCTTTCACAATTTCCCAGTGTGATTGCAAAACTCATTTGGGAGACTTGGCTGATAGATCCCTGGCTTTCATCTTGTGACAATGGAAAGGAGGGCATTCTCAGCAACGGGCCAAAAATACGAGGCAAGCTTCCTAAAAAGCTGATCCCAAGCAAGTGGAGCCTCTTTCAGATGACTTTCAAGCTCAGCAGAAGGCATATCTTTATTAACTAGCATTTCCCAATAGCTATGTGGTAATGACACTGAACACAGGAGGAATCAACCTCCAGAATATTATGGTAAAGAAACAGCTTCAAAGCACAGAAAGAAAAGCAGTACCTTCTAGAAGTAATTTTGATGTATCTTTAATCATTTCTATGTGCTCAAATACTCCAATGATTAGTGCCATGGATATACCTATAAATAAGTAACAGATAGTTGGAAAACATCTCTGAAACATAAACCGAAATAGTCATCATATGTAATGCACATGAGAAATATTTAATTAGCTGTGCTAGTGAGCTGACATGCAAGTACAGTATGTTAATTTGCAGAATTTGCTTTGAGGAACACAGCCTGTTCCCTAACTGTACAAAAATGAAAGTAGCTTATACAAAATTAAGTCCTGAAATCAATGGCAAAACTTCTTTAGCCTCTTTAAGAACTATGTGGTAAAGAGATTGAAGTTAAGAGTTGTTCAGTGTTTCAATTATAAATTCAAATGTTGAAACATGATGCTATTGCTATTATAATTTTTTCAAGTAATTTTAAGACTGCTAGAAATGAAAGAAAAAGATAATATTATATATATGTGATGAAAGTGAATAATTGCAAGTAACAAATAGAGGGAAAAAATTAACATTAAATTAAAATTGTTGGGAATTGGATTGTTGGGAATTGGAAATATTGTCATATGATTCATAATAGTGTAATAAAATATTAAACTCAGTATTGCCAAATGCTATACTCTTGTCTAAAATAATGAGGAGGGGAAAGAACCATGATCACTAGGTAAAATTTCAAGAGATCTTCAACTCCTGTAAGTGGAACAGAGCAGTTTCATGCTATGCTGGAGATGAAAATCTACCCTGCTTGGAAACAATCAAAGAGATTATTATTAACAAGGTGTTTGGAAAGTTAAGAACAGAATATCTTTTCAAGAACTTTACCGAGAAATAGAAGGTTAGAAATAGCATGATAGTTAGCAATGGAATTTGAGCCACATAAAAGCTTCTTAAGTAAGGGTGCTGAGAAAGTAGCCACTTTAAAAGCTTCAGGAAATGTGCCACTGAAAAAGAGATCATTAATAATAGCTGTTATGTGGCGAGAGAATCAGAAGAAGGAAAATCATCAAACATAAGGTAGAGTGAAAGTGCTCATGTTTTTATATAAGGTGATATTAGTTGAATCATGTAGGTAGGAGCTGGGAGAAACTAGATTTAGTAGTAGGAGAAGGATAATTAAAGTTACTGAAAAGGAGGTAAAAATACTTAGATTAAGCAATGATCAGATGTGCATTGTAATCTTTTTTGTAACTGGAACAGGTCCATTTATTAATCATTAAACAATAGATTCAAATTAACTTAAAAATTAACTACGTGAAGAAAGAAAAGGCTTGCAAGTTATTGGTACTTTCTAGGTGTCAGATCAACAGTATAGAGTATCAGCATTAAAAAGAATTTCCAAATTTCAGTGGAGAATAAGTTACTTAGTACAGAAGTTATAGATCAGAAACTTAAGCTGACTTTCACGAGAAAAAAGTTATYGGGGGGGAAATGTTCAAGTGGAAGAAAATCATTATAAGTACAAAAACAAAATAATTAAATTTTAGGATGATTATCGTATGGAATGGCAACAAATATTTAAGCAAGTGAGGGGTTGATAAAAAAAAATTGCTAAAACTAGGGTGTGAGTCAGTATTTTTGAACTGTGAAAACTTAACAATATACTTAGGAGATCAATAAAAATTTATCATTTTACTTGAAAAATTGAGAACATAGTTAAACCAAAATTATAAGCAAAAATTAAACTTTAACTAAATATCAGTGATACAATAACTACTAAAAAGGCAAGGAAAACATCAGGATGTGGTATTTTAGGAGAAGAGGGATAGCTAGAAATGGAGAAACAAAGAAGATAAACATTACAGTTTTCAGAATTGAGAAAATTATTTATAAAAATTTTAAAATCTCTGGGAAAAATATTAGCAAAAGAAATGCTAAGAGAACAAGATGTTTCAAAGTACTCATTTCAGGGGGAGTATTTTATGTTAGTTGGAAACAAAAGAGCCAAAATGCTAAGAATTTTTTTAAGAATACAAATTGACTATGAGAACGTAAAGATAAAAGAGTGGAGAAGACAAAGATAAAAAAAGGCACAGAAATAAAAGGCTRAGCAGAAATTGTAAAATCACCAGTACGGAAATTGTAGCAAGTACGAAGTGCTTCATATCGGGGAAAATATATGGCAGGAAATACTGCAAGATGAAGTACAATTAATATATCAATACCACTTCTGAACACATATTAATTTTGCACATATTTAAAAGAAATCAGTCATTACAAGAAGTGCTTGTAAGAAAAGGTAAATATGAACGAGATAATGACATGAGAGGGAAAGAAGGAAAATAAGAAAAAGGTTAGAAAACCCAAGACAGAGTGGAGAGCAGGAAGCTGGAGAGAAAAGAAAGAAAACAGTCCAACAACAGCGTAATGGATGCATTGTAACTAGAAAGTAATAGGGATGATTAATGGAAGGTGAAATTAAAAGAAGTGATGTAAGAGCAAAGAGTACTACAAGGTCATCTATAGCAATGAGCTATATGAACCCTGACATTTTTACAATGGGTTTTCAACAGAGTGAACTGATCCTAAAGTATAGCAGCTTGAGTGGGACAGAGGAGAAAGAAAGAAAAGGTTATGTTGCAGCATGATGGAAAAAAAGGCTGTCTTAAAAAATTAAGTCTTTTCAACAGCTTAAGCCTCAGAGAGTTCCTAAGTGACCTCATTTGTCAAATGGATTTTTGTCCCTCCCTCAGTATTTTTCAGCTCACTACATTCTCTTATCTAGGTTTCAGTAAATAATATGTAAAAAAAAAAAAAAAGAAAATAATTGCCACAATATTTAATTTAATGCTTAGGCAGAGTTAGGCTTCATCATCTACACAACATAAATGCCTTACAATTACTTTAGGAGAATGTGCTTTCTATTGATGGCAATTCAAAGGTCCCAAAATGCAGGAAAAATATCCAGTTCAAAGTATCACTCCCTACAGCTATGGATTTCGACTTGAGATCGTATCTCAAAATCACTTTTTGTAGTAACCTACTGCTCTACTAAACGCTAGTAACACAAATCAATCTGGCATTCCCAGAAGCCCAGGGAGAATTCTCACACAGCTTTCACCGTAAGTGCATTCGGGTTGCAACGGTTGATCTAGAATCAGGATATCTCAGAAGAGCATACTGCTAAAAGAAATATTCTCCTTAAAAAAAAAGGTGTGGGGGGGAATTCACTTAGAACGCCTACCAAAAAAAAAAAAAAAAAAGATTGTTTGGCTAGGGATGCATACCTGCCCTTCTCTATTAGGCAGGGAATCAATAATAATGCATTGCTCAGAATGCCAATCACATTACAGTGTCTGAGTATAACCTAAAAATGATTGTTATTGCCAGTGCAGGAGTTACAGCTGTGTGTTCTACAAAAATCAAACTGACTTTTTTTTCTTAACTTGTAAATTTTGTCTCTTGTCTCATAAGATACTAAAAAACTCTCTTCTTTTATCTTTTGTCTTTCAGTATCACTATTCTTTTCTGCCTGTGAATGCAGATTGCTGTTTTGCTTTTCCAGGGATATTGTTTGAATGAAGTAAAAGTGAAATAAATGAAATATGTATATCATGATCTACATAATGATCTTTCTTGTTTTGTTTTCTTTGCAAATTAATGGAGGAAAAGGTAGGTTCTTATTACTTCAGTACATTTTTATACAAGCTGAATTTCRGAAGGAGTAAAGTAGTTCAAATGAGATAGGGACAGACACAAACTTTAGCTCACCTCTGAAGAACGCTGCAATATTTCAGTTCCAGCATAGGAGGGAAAAAAAGACAATTTCAGTGGGCTCTGAATGATACCCTAAGGAGATATCAGGCTATTCTGCTTGTGCTTGTGCAAAGCTTCTGTCATGCCCTCCATACCCCACGACAGTAAGCGGAGGAGAGCATATGAACWGCTCATCAGCATCAGCTACAAAGAAGAGGAGGAGAAAGGAGCTGCTGAAAGCTGTTTCCTGTCCGTGTCAAACTGCAGTTTAAAGCTTGTGATTATTTAGCGCTTGTCTGCGTGAGAGGTAAGGSCATTCAGGAAAGCAAATCAGAATTCAGCTAAAGATGTATCTTTAAAATAAATTAGTAAAACTGYATTAAATCTCTCTTTGGACATTCCCATTCAAAGTTAAAGCAGCAAAAATATATTGAATCTGCCTGGAGTAAGGACACTTTAATTATGAAAGAGAGTGTCTACACAGAGATTTTATGTAGTTTGCCTAATCCACTTAAAAAAGTAGTATTGAGTTTCTAGATGTTTCTGAACTGACAGATCCTTATGATTTTGTGGCAGCTGTTAGGGACTCCTTTGCCCACTCTGTTCTCCAGAGTCTTGCATGCTACATGAGACTCAAGCCCCAGCGAGAGCTTGTGTKGTGCTATATTTAATTAGGACGTTATTCATTTTGTTGTTGATACCTGGAATTTAATGAAATGGCTTCTAAGAGTGCCAATGGCTACAGTAAATTATATTTTCCCTGCAGTAATAATCAAAATCTGCTTTTTAAGATGTGGTTCATAGGTGTGGTCTCAGTTACTGACTCGAACCTATGTGCTTAACCACCTTAAGCTCTCTGAGAAAACATATATTGGGACATGCATATATTTCAATTTTACCTCTAAAGTTTGGGGAATGTTGTTATTACCAGAGAAAAGGGCAATGCTCTATTATTAGGCCTCTTAACAGGTTGCATGTCTTGCTTTTTCCTTTCATAAATTGATTGGTTTCTGCTAAAGGTAAGGCACTCAAACCCTAGGCAAGCAGCACGAATCTAAGGACCTTCCTCATGTAGTATAAGTCTATTGAGCATAAATATGAGAAACATACCCTATACTTACAGATAATGATCAGGACCAGCAGCTAATCCACTGATTTTTTTTTTTTTTTTTTTTTTTTTTTAATGACTAAATACATATTGAGGAGTAAAAGAGGTCTTGGCATTTTTTTTCTATTTTTTTTTTTTTCTTTTAGGTAACCGATAGTTTTCCTATTATACAATTAGCCTTATTGCTCTTCACAGGAGGGTCCATTTCTTCCCTTTTCCTAGGATTTTTGGAGATTGATCTCATTCTTTCTTTTTGTAATTTATCTATTCATGAAGGAAAGTTATCCTGTGGATAGAATACAGAATTTAGAGTCTCTGGAAATCTGGCTTTCACCCCAGTTCCAGTGTAGGCCTGAAAGCTACTTAGACCAAAATTCTCGGTCAAAATTCTTGTATTCACATAGCTAGGATCTTTCATTTTTAGGACTCCAACTGAGAGTTGATAAGGTAGCTTATGAGACATGCTTAGAAATGTTTAATTCTGTTACTGTCAACTTTCTCCATCACTAAAATGGGGGCATTAATTTCCATGAAGCCCATTTATGGTTTTAGCTAAAATAAAAGAAAATCACACAGAATCACAAAGGTTGGAAGGGACCTCTGGAGATCATCTAGTCCAATCTCCCAAAGATTTCTTGATGCTGGTTCCACTGGGGCTTGAACCCAGGACTTTCTGCACGTAAAGCAGACGTGATAACTAGTACTCTAAAAACCTGTCTCCGACAAGTATTAGCTGTGGTACTGTTATTTACAACATTTAAACAAACACAAAGAATTTAAACACAGATAAGTAAATGTAAGATCAAAGTTAAAATTGTAACACCATCCTTGTGTACATGTGCATGTTTCTATACCCTTTGCTGATATTATAGATGCTTCCTTGCCTCTGTTTGAGTATAGTTCAAACTTTCTCTCTTGAAATCAAGACGTGTTCTTTGCTTAAAGAATCCAGTGTTCAGATATGATAATTTTACCTAATGAGCAGACATTGCATTTTTTACATCAGTTGTCTGTGGGCAGCTTTTGGATATAATGAGTAGGAAAGATGTGGAAGATAGAGGAAGTTTAAAGAAAGAGGTGCTGGTCTCTTTTGCTAAATAAAAAAAAAAGCTAGCTTTCTTGATAGCTCAGAATTCCCTCAAGTCTTAAAGAGCAGTATTCAGCCTCTCTGGATGTATTTCTTAACAAAAGTACTATTGATGCTCTCTCCACTGACCTGGCCAGAGGAAGTCATAAAACATTTACAATTCCCAGAATGTTAATACAAAAACGTCATTAAAATATGGAAAGTTTCTGGTGAGCAGGTAGAAGAAAGAATAACGTTATCAAGGTGGAAACTTCTTTCACTACTTGGGAAGGTAGAGGGAAAGACTTCCTGTGATGTCTTTGAAGCAAGTCTTAAGTTATAAATGGAAGTATGGGAAAAGGAAAGCAAAGGTTAGGTTCCGCATATGAGCAAAATTTGCCTGCTTATTTCTGTTCCCTCTTCCCAAAATCTTGCTCTGTATGTTAAACAAAGAAAGAAAACAAAATYCAGGAACAAAATCACTTTCTCATCAGAGAAAAAAAAAATCTGATTTTATCAACAGAATGGAAACATTAAATAGTTAAACATTAGTTCAACTATAGCTAATATTAAATAGTTTCTAGCTATATCTACATTTTTAGTTTCTCTTCCAGACTGGGGAGTCAGAGGAATAAGCTGTTTCCTGATCCCTGTTACAATGCTGTCAGTTGTAAAAAGTCATCTGCTCCATCAGAGAATCTAAATGCCACTAAACAGAACCCACAGGGACAGGTGGAGAATTCAGACATACATACAAAAGAATCATAAGAACATTAATCTTTTCAAGAACCAACTGACAGTACATTTCAGAAAGCACATATAACTCAATTAATGTTTGTGTTCTCAAAATCTTTTAATTTATGAACTATAGCTCATAGGCTTTGCTAAACAATTAAATCAAATCTAACTTCTCCCTAAATTTTACAAAAGATGTTTTATAAGTTTAATTCCTGCAAYTTCAGCAGGAAGAATTCCTCTACATGACCCCAGTAATGAAAAAGGAAAACTTATTACTCAGTGATCTGCTGTCATCAGTGGACAAAAATTAAATGTTTTTGCTAATCCTTTCACTCTTTCACTAGCCATTGACCATGAAGCTCTGTTGACCTTCCTAGAAACCCTGGTAAGAATTACTGAGAGGCACTTGTGTGAGCTGTTCTTTTCTCTCAGGAAAGAACCAGAGGGTGGGAGCTGATGATTGTTCTTTTGCCTTGATGTGGTCTTATGCAAGATAYTTCATTCCTCCTATTTGATATAGAYGTTACATAGTTACAGCAAGTCAGCRATATATGGTAAACACTGCTTTTGGATCTGATCTGAAAGGTACAGTCAAAGTCATGGTGAAAATGGAACTATACTTCAAATCAGACAAAACAGAGCTGATGCTGCCAAACTATTTGAAAATTCTTAGGAGGAGATGAACAAATTACTTCTCTGTTAATGTACTTTTTTTTTTTTTTTTAACTTGCTTTTCATAATAAGGCCAGCTATTTAGATGTCTTGTAAGATGCTGGGCACTTTTAAATGGTCTGCAGCAGTTATCCTTTTCTTAAGTGGCTTTCAAATGTTGCTTTGGGTTGGAGACTTCACTGCAGTAATCTTTGGTGTACCTCTTCACTGCTGGAATATCRACCTTGTGTCTTTTAGCCGTGGTTACATTTGTATTAAACTCCTGGAGCTCTTTAGTTTTTTACCTCTTGACCTGTATTAATTTGGGGCAATCCAGCTTCAAAAATTGCCCCTCTCTTAAGCTGAGTTTTGATTAGACAGGCTGAGATGACCCAGTCTAATGGCTTGCTGCTACTGGAGGAGAGAGTTGTATCCTCTCCATCCTTTTGGTATCTCTCAGTGCCTCCCTGGTGCACACTGTCACACACTTTTGGCTCTTTGGTGAGCTGATTCAGTTCTCTAAGTAGATGCAAAGCTAACCCAGGAATGAGAAGCTATGGAATGAGCTGTTAGGTTGACTCATTTTRTCTCATCTAATTACACCCTAAAAGGAGATGAAGAACTGCAAATTAAGGCCTGGTATATTGTCGTCAGGGCTTCTACAGAGTGATTATCCATTATTGTGGAGTTTGATGACCCTCAGGGGCTGCTGTAAGATACATTGACACATTATGTTTTGGCATATGGATAATGGGGATCAGTTAGACAGTAGATTTTACTCTTTTGGTTGTTATTGTGTTAATTTCTTAACTGTTAATTTTCTATATAATTTGGATGTAGTTTATATTATCTGTGAACATAGAATAGAATATTGATAAGTTTTAAAAACAGCATATGCAAAGTTTTTTGAATAAACAAAGTTATTCCACAGTTGCTTGAAACTTTCATAATTCCTATTTATAAGAGCACCAAAGTCCCATTAAAATAAGGGGGTGGAAATCAGTAGGGACCYTTTTTTTCAGCGATGAAATAGGTTAATTTCATAGCTGACTTGAAATCTTGTGACAAGTTATGGTATTCTATTATGCCATTATTAGTAGAAGAAATAATCCCTTGCAGCTGTGGTAACTCATGATAACACACAATATATACCCATCAAGATATCTCCTGACAGCAATGAAATTAACTCGTGTCACCCCTGTGTCTAACAGAATGTGCTTGCAGTTTCTTCTTGGTATGCTGTTTCAGATACCAATGAATTGATATATGGGGCAAATGCATCAATTAGAAACAACTGCTTATACTAGAATTTTCACTGCCTGCATTGCCCATTTTGTGACGGATGTTTCAACCAAGGTAAGCAGACAGTACAGGTAAGCRGTCGAAAGTAAAAGAATTCATAGTTAATGCTTTCTTCTCAAATGCCTCTGCTTCCTTGAACTTCAGCAGGATCTGTGCTGCTCCGCACAATTATCGATACCCACAATACTTCCTTGGGAGGGTTGCAATCGGCTCCTGAATCTTCTGGCTCGAAGTCATTGTGTGAGTCAAAGCCTAAAGCCATTGCAATGTCTGCTGCCTCAAGGAGGTATTCTGACATTACAGTATGATGAAAAAACTATCTGTTCCTTCCCAATCCCTAACCTAATACTTTTAGTATAAAATAGTCTATCAATGTGTTTGTGAAGCTTCAGAACACATTTATTATGACTGGGTGGAGAAACAATAAACATTGCTGGGATAAAAATATATTTTTACGTATTTCTGCAGAGGTAGCAGGCAAATCAGATGAGAGCAAACACCTTCCAGCAATACTTTAAAATTGTACTTTTAAGGACTTTTTTAAAAGAACTGATTTGAAGAAAGATTGAATAAATAAAGAGATAAAATCCATTATTTACTGTCACACATATTCTGATTTTCTGGTATAATCATGAGCTTCCATAATCAGACACTTCTCATATCCCTGGCATGTTAACCAAACACTGTGTACTCCCAACACAGTATGGGTTACTCTACGTTACTTCGTGTACTGCTTCCCCTGTGACTAGACCACTTTGACTTTCTTTTTTCTTTCTCTCTCTTTTTTTTTTTTTTTTTTTAATAACAGCCAAACCCTAAATCGAACTCATGGAATATCGTCAATTTAGTTCTTTTAATAAAGTGGAAAAGTTGAAAGTAGCCCAGTCACAAGGGGAAGCGTTACTTAAAGCTAGAGTTTGGCTATCAGCATTACAGATATAAAAGACAGCTTTAAAAATAGAGGCTACCGGCTTTACTACTGCTCTGTGTTGCTTCCCTTGTGGTTAAGCAGCTTTTAGCTTTAAATTTTTATATATGAAAAAAATTGGGTCCCCATTTTTTTTCTATTCAGATAAATCCTATTTCAGGAAACAAAAGCCAATACCTAAAYAAAAATAAACAAAATACTGTGCAGAAAGTGTGATTCTTAACATTTGCAAGACAGAAAAATATGAATTCATCCTATAAATAAAGCAAAGATTCATTCTGAGACTCATGGGCATTTGACAGCACGAAGAGACACAAGCTGGGTTTATAAACGAGCTGGTTTTACAGCCAGTGCTTCATACAGTGTGGCATTATAAATTGTAAACTTACAGTATGTAATTAATGAAGTTGTCAGAAATATGGGGTCTATGTCGCAAATAGCAATGAAATGAAATCTTACCAGGAAAAAAAAAAAAAAAAAGAAAAAAGAAAAGGAAAAAAGGTTATTGACGTTAAAACTCGACCACTTAGGTTTTCAAAGTGGCATGCAACATTTTAATGGCATTCTACTGAGAGGCTAATAACCTTTGCTGGACTTTGAAAGTGTAAGGATAAATGTTTTAAAGCCTGAGGTTACTAGGGGAAAGGTGTGTCAGCAGGAGTGTGCGGTGCTGCAAGAGTTGACTTTGCCCAGTTTGGATTGCGCAGCTTTGGGATTGCTGCGTGGCTCTTGCCTTCAGAACCTGCAGGCACCTCTACCCCCCTAAGACATTGAACCTCTTAACCGATGCATTGATTTAAAGCTGTCTTAGAAAGCCCAGCTGCGATCCAGCTGAAAAAGGTTAGATGCATGGACCTACAAAAACAAGCACGAGAGAATAACTCTGCTATGCTAAAGAGGCTGCCTCTCACTTTTGTTTTCAGTCTGTTTGCAAGCCTCAATGCCTGGCCCTCCTCCCAGAAATCACCTGCTACTGTTCCTGCAGCTGTTTTGCTTTTGTTCTGGGGGGAAAAAAATGCAGTTATCTCTAAATGGAATGTACACATGAAAATGAAATTTTTGTAATTTCAGATCATTTTCATAAACTGTGTTTATTGTTCTTCGGCCATCTCTTTTATCTATATACAGCTTCCTAAGCTCCCACCTGCCTTTTGTTGTTGTCCCTTGAAGTTTTGTTGTTTTTATTTGTTTTTTGTTGTTGTTGTTGATGGTGGTGTTTTTTTTTTTCTCCCCAGCTTCTGTGTGCTGCCTAGATTAAAAGTACATTTTCAGGGTAGGTGTATGTCTCATGCTGCATTTGTCAAGGAACAATGTAGATTTGGGGAACTGTGAAACTGGGAAAAGGTAGTATATGGAATTGTAAAACTCATCAAAAGAATTGTTAACAAATCAGCAGAGGTACTTCACTATTAAAAAACATAACACATCTCAAAAGGATGAGAAGAGAGCAAGAGTGACCTAAACCATTACAAATCTGTAAATTAATTGCTGAAGCCCAATTTTTGTTCAACGTAGAATAGGCACAGAGAAAGCTTCCTAGGATGATCTGGGGAAAGAAAAGACCAGGTACTGAAAGAGCTTGGATTGTTCTGCCCAGGAAAATGAAGGCTGAGCATATGATCCTTCAACAGAAAAACATCAGAAGTTTTTAAACACCAGGCAGGCAGAAGAGCCATTATAACTTAATGTCCACATTGTTAATTGGCACTGATCAGATTTACCCTGGAAATCATAAGAGGGTTTCTAGCTTTCACAGATTCTGAAATACACTTCTAATGAGAGGAAGGGACTAAAGCCCTAACCAGTTAAGGTACCAGCAGATATACTTATGAATAGGATGATATATCATGTTTGTTTGTGATAGTAAGGATTTGGCTTGATGAGCCAGATTGTCCTTTCCTGTCTAAAATTATGATGTAAATAATTATAATTTTAAAATCTTAGTAAAATATACACATTGATTGGGGCTGCAGGCTCACGGCCCAAAGCAGATGACTCAGATCTGTCTAAACAGCTTATGTGGCCCACCCAACAGAAAGGTTGAATTCAGCTTTTTCAATAATGTCAAATTCTCAATAACATTACTAATGACTTCAGTTCTCTAAAAAGTTGTAACTGATCTGACTGCACTGTAGTCTTTGGCAAATTATTTTGCTGATTGAAAATTTCCCTTATTTTTATATACTTTAATTTTCTTTGGCTTATGCTTTATAAAAAGACAAAAGGATAATTGAAAGGGCACAGAAAGCAGCATTGTTTTTTTTTTTTTTTTTTTTTTTTTTTCATTCTTTCTCCGCTTTTTTTTTTTCTTTTGGAAACAGAAGGAAGAAAGTAAATAGTATGGAGACTCTGATCTGAGATTCAAGTTTTTGATATGGATTTTTAAATCATTTTCTCTTCCTATGTGATAGCATCTGCACATTTTCAGGATCCATTTAAATATAATTCTATTTTATAGAATTAAATGCTACAAAGATGGAGAAGCTTTGTAGCAATAGAAGGAGCAGAAGCTTTGAAGGTGGAGAAGCAGCAGCTGGCCTGATGGAGAAGTTAGTGCTCTGTTACTTGCAAAGACAATCTATCTTTGCAATATATTTTTTTTAATATATTGCCTAATAAGCATTTTTCTGTGTGTCAGCTGCTTACTTCAGTGTTTTATTTTGAAAAAGTAAGGTATGTGTGTGAACAGTTTGGTAAAATATTTTCCAAGGAATGAACAAGGGTAAGAGCTAACTGAATTAATTGTAGGTTGACACAAAATAGCAGAATACTTTTTCCCTGATTACTAAATATGTTTAATGAAAATCAAATTCATTAGTAAAGAATAAACACACATGCTATAATTAAACTGTATTTACCTTTGACGTATGCCCATATTAGCAGAAAACATCCACAACTGGTGGTTATAAACTTTCTGATGAAAGTGTCTCCTGCCAAAACCCTGACATTCTGTTGAAGATTAAAGCAAATAACTTGTGGTTTCTTTATTATAGCTGGCCCTGACAGTATATATAAACTGACAGGAAATTTCCATCGAATACATGGTGTTTCAGGATTCTGCTGGATGTGCATATGCACATACAGCAAGGTTCAATGGAATTTCGGCTTTAACAGGAAATGGTGGAATATGAATTGTTAAGGAGACAGGACTTTGAGGAAGCCCTGATTCCCTCCAGGTTCCGTAAAAGGAGATGAGAGTACCTGCTTACTAACTCCAGTCATAGCACATATTGATCATAATCAAATACGTTAATATATAAAATTGGCTAAATGCACATGTAAAGAGAGTATTAATTTAAAATGGGCAACATTTAAATAGATAAATACATTAATCCAAACAAACTCATTTCACATGTACAGAAGTTAGCACAGCATCAGAACACAGATTTACTGTCTCATGCCAGAAAAGCTTGGTTTGTCTGAATAGTAGAAAATCATTCTACTTTTCTCCCAAGTTTTGAAGAACCTGAAAATTCTCTCTTAGAAGAGCTTGTGACTTTCATGATTCTTTTTTTTGGGGCATGCTTTAGGGTTGCCTCCATGAAAACCAATAAACATGACTTGCAGTTGGGAGTCACTTTGGCAAATGTGCTCCTTAGATATCCTGTACTTCAGCAATTCCAAATGTGGAAAGGAAATGTCATTCCATGTCAGTAGAAATGCTGTTATACCTGCTTCATAGTTGCAAAATTCTCTGAAATATCTCAATACAGGACACTATAGATATCAGAAAGTAGCATCATTGATATTAAGATTAGGTAAATCATATTCTGTTATATTCTCATGACTATATGAACATCATATTCATTAGAAAAAAAAAAGTTCTTTATGTTCTTTAGAGAGAGCCCAATCAAGAAGGTGCAAATGAATATACGTTCATTTATAACAGCAAGTCTATTGCAACATTGTATTTTGCATTTTTCATCCATAACATTTCTAGCTAGATGGAGAATTTGCAGGTTGAAATTCTGAGTTAAAATAAAAATGTCTGACTGCTTTTATGCCATTTTATCATGTGTAGTTGAAAAATGAAATCTCTTTTTGAAAGTATATCTAATTACTGACCTGACAGAATAAATTAAATTACAGTGGAAAAATGCATAAAAAATATACTCAGTGTTTCAGATTTATTAAAAGACTAGAAACATTGTAAATAAAATATATATTTATGCCTTTTTATTTTATGTTGCAGAAATTGTGATTCAGAGTATTTGATTTTGCATGTTAAGGTGAATTCATGCTTGATCTTTTTAATTCCATGCTTTCTTCAAGCACGTCTTTAAGACATACATGCTATATGATGCAGGATAAGCCAGACACCTCAATCAGAGAGATGCTAACTGGTCCTACAGCATGTGAAGATGGGAAAGCCACAGTGAGAAGAGTGAAGTTGGCTCTTTTGCCTATGAGAGTATATTGTCAGCTAGGAATATTGTTAAACTAAATAATTCATTAAAATGAAAGGTTTTCCTTTTCTCTGCTGTAGTGGCATAGTTGCACTGGATGCTACTTTTATGTATCTTTATTACTAGTAATGATTTAGCAGTTCAGTTTCAGAGAAAGTCATAGTCTTATTAGTCACTGGCACTGGCATTCTGCTTGTACATCCTGAATATACAAAATAAAAACAAAATGCTTATAAGAGACTTCTGATACTTTCTACTTCTGCAAATGCCAAAGATCTTTCTTTCAAATTTCTAACTCTTCAGATTATGAGAGGTAGTTAATGTAATCTTATTTCTTACATACCAGTTGCTTCATTGTGCCTACTTTTACCAACGTTTTTCTGTAGGGTGTGGGAATTATGCAAATAAACTGACCTAGAAAACAGGAAATGACCCTGCAAGCTTTGAGTAATTTTTAATGTGGCAGAATTTCATTTTGACCTTTGTGCATTAATATACTGATATTAAGAAACAGTTCATCTTTAGCCCAATTTCTTCTACACAGAAATTCTGCATAGGTATGAGATAACAGTGTCTTCAAGAGTCAGCAAAAGTGATCTACTGAGCTTATTAATTTAATTACTGAGATTGCTCCTGTCATTGCAGCATAAATTTACTGCATAATAATTAATTAAACTATCATTAGTATCTTCCAGGTAATAGACCAAGATTTAAAACAGGTAAGTAATTGAGACAGTAACAGCACAGAGAATGATAGGTTTCCAAATTGTCACAAGATTTTAATAAATATGTGAACTATGCCCTAAGTGATTACAGGCATCTTTTCCAGTGTATATACTTAAAACCAGCTCTCTAGTATTTTTGAAGCTCTTCATGTTGGCTAAGCTACCTTTTTAATTTGTGGAGACCACACGGCATCTATATTCCTAATATGCAGAGACTGCTCCTAGAACCTAGATTAGCTCTGTCGTGTCTGTATTACATTCCACTCCATTATGGACATACACAAGTCTCATGATAAAAATGAGGCAGGGACATAATCTTCATTTCACAGAAAACAAACTGGGTTCAGAACATTTTTAACAGTTTTTAATTAAAATAAGGTTGATTTTTTTTCCCTTCTTCTCATTCTATCTCTTAGCAATYAGTATTTGATTGTATTTGAGTGTTACAACTACCAATACCTTAATGATTTTGAATTTTGGGGAAAGTTGCTMTTATTTTATGGATTTCATGTTTCAGAATTTCAGTTGTAACAAAGTTAWTAATAATAACAAAGTTTTGATTTCAGCGGCTAGAAGACACCGCTGGATGCCTGTACCATGGGAGCTAGCTTGCAGTGGTAGCTGCACCGTGACTGATGTCACTGCATTGCATTTCTGGGAAAGATGTCCACTCCACCTATCCATACATCMCTGTCTTTCTGTTTGCTTTGGTGTAGAAGAGAAGCTTTTGTGTTTTGTGAAACACAGAGGGGCAACTGTGGGATGTGCTTTAAACTGGAAGCTGAAAAGATGTCCTGAGGAGTAATAAATTTACCTTAGCACATCTGGAGCAAATGGTATTCCCAAGGAAAAGACCTTCTGGTGGTAGAAAGTGTGTAAAACATATATGTTTTGGAAAGGAACTATACAGCGAATGGGGCTTTCTTATATCTCAGAAATGAAATACTTCTTTGTCTTTGTGTATTTCGTTTATACGTTTTAAGCCAWCAGACCCTTTCAGTGCATGCCTTGTTCAAAATAAGAGATGAAAATACGGAGATGGTCATACAACCAACCCATTAAGATGTTCTCAGAGTATTTTGGCTTAGTGTATGTTTTCAAGCTCAGAAGATAGCAAYGTTTGCCATGTCACACGAAAGTGGATTTAAAATGCTAATAAATGGAGTTCTTTCCTACTTCAATCTTTTGCACCTCCTTAGTACATGGTAAATGTTATATAAAATGGTAGAGGGTCAGACCACTTCTGTCCAAGTGCATAAGAGGATGGATGGATTTAATTCAGTTTGGATAGCTCATACTACTAGGTTCTTCCACCCAGGTTTAGCCACTTACCCTTCTCATCTCTCCTCTGCAGTTGTGACCCTGATCTTCCATTTCAAAGGATATTCAGTAGCAGGGGAACAAAGAGCTGCCCATTTCTCCATAGCACAGTGCTTTAGAGCAAGGCAATCCGCTTACAGCAGTTGTGACTCGCTGTTTTATGAAATCCCACCAAATACCGAACTTTCTCCCTGGAGGGCTGTATGCCTGCTTCTCCTCCTTCTCTCCTACAGTCCGCCTTCCAGGGCACATGTTGTGCCCCTCTCTCTCAGCCCYGGTGCACAATTTTTATTCCCAGGCTGACCCCGCAGTGACCCCAGCGGCTCCATTTGTGCCTGCGCTGATCTGGTTAACACCACGCACGTAACGAGGTCTCCCGCTTCGCTTTGCAGAGATTTCTTCCTATCCTACCGCATTATTCTGATTATGGAACACTGTCATATCTGTACATATGTATCACGGTGTCACAACGTACATACAGATATGTATTAGCATTTCTCCAATCAAGCAAAACCTTGCACATTTTTTCTTCTTTGGTTCCTGCTTCATTACTTGTGATTCATCATTTCCACTGTTTTGTTCTGATAGATCTTCAACACGGTTTCATTTTTCTGCTATTATACAGTGTCAACTAGCTCACAAAACCAGAAGAATAGTTATTAAAATGTTCACGCTTCACAAATAATATTTTGACTGCTGGATAGATATAAAAGTCCAGTAGGAAAATATTCTGACATGATTTGTAACATGCTATCTTTCAAATGGCAAAAAATATCAAAATATAATTGAAACAGCATGCTCATGATGCAATCCACTTTCCTTTTTCAAATGAACGAAGGAAGCACACTATGCATTTTTTTTTTTTTTTGTGAATCTTATGGCTTAGATATACCCAATATATCTATTGAGGTAGACAGTTAAGCAACTTTTCACAAAAGAATAATAGAAAGCAAACATCATGGTTATTTTGATATTGTGCAATTTAGGTTTCAATCCTGAAAGTACTTCCATATATGCTTAATTTTAACACATAATTAAGAGACAAACTTATCTATAATTATCTGCAGGATCTGGGCGATTTTGTTTAATGGAATGAGGGGGTGAAGGTTGAATTGGGAAAACACAAGTCTCCTTGTTAAATGAAACCATTAGCTTAATACAGGATACAGAAATTGTAGTGAAGAGATGGGAAATCCCCTTGTTAAATGTTTACGATGTGCGCCTTGTTTGAAAAGCAGAATGCTTAGCTCCCCTGCTCCCTCTGTAATGTGTTGACCAGATTTTACTCTGCAGATTCTTTCAAATGAGAAGCTGCTTTGTGAAAGGAAAGATCAACAAAATATCATCTGCATGAAACATTGATAGACTTGTGAACGAAGCCTGCAGGAAAATACAGCTTTCTGTATATTCACTGTAATATAAAGAGTAAAACATCATAGACTTGTATGTCTAGAATGTACACCTATASAGGGGTACATGTCTGTATATAAAATATATATATATGAATGTGTTATATAGGTGTCTTCTTTCTCCCTGCAAGGTTAAGCTATCTGATTAAATCAAATCATTTTCTTTCTGTTTCATCTATCACTACCAGCAGACAGCAGAAACAGCATTCACCATCCTTTTTTTTTTATGATGTGTGAAGTAGAAAAAAGAAGGTTTCATTTAATCTGTTGGATTGACTTTGCAGAGATGATAGTAACAGAAGCTGTATCTTCAGTTAAGTAACCTGAACAAATATGACATGCAAATCAAAAGAGTTTATAAATACAAAACTTAAGCCCCATTTCTGCCTTCTCCTTTTGTAAGAATACTTAAACAAGCACCTTTTTATTACAATTCCTACTGYAAACAAATTTGCCAACTGCAGGGACTTTTTTTGTCTGTCTGGGCTTTTTTTGGCTTTTGTTTGTTTATCTTTTCCCTGCTACCTTTCTGGAAGATCTTCTTGATGCAGGTAGGTACTCATGTTACTTAGTGGAATTTTTCTTTTTTTTTTCTTTCTTT
>NW_028186535.1:32923-57923 GCF_003343005.1 Rhea americana
TTTTTCTTTTTTAAAACAGAAGAGCCAGAATCCAGTTACTGCTGTTATTACTTTGCTGATTTTTACAGTCGTATACATTTATTTAATGAAACTTTCCCAGCAATAATTCAAGTTCTGAGGAATAGTATGGACAATTTTCTAGTTTTAAAGCTTTTTAAGTTGGAAGACAGATCAGAAGGGTATGATTTTTCTAATGACTTTTCCATGTAGAATGTGTTCTTTTCTAATGCAAACAAAATTTAGAATAAAAAGAAAATCTGGGGCATATAGTAAAGATAGAAACAGATTCTGTTTCCTTGAGAACTCCCTCACACACCCTCCCTAGCCAAATAAACTCAACTCAAACTCAAATTATGAATTAAGAAATGCCAAATTCCAGCCCTTTCCCTCTTTAGCACTCAGTTACACAGCGCTTACAGATTACTGCATCTTCTGAGAGAAAAGGTACAAATACTTATGAGGTTACAACTAGACAAAGAAATGTTTATTTTAGCTTGCAATATACATGTTTAAAGCATTAATATTTCATTTCTATCTTTAATTAGGTTTCATGCTAGGTTGTGACAGTCAATGTATCAACAATTTCAACTGGTTCTTTACGAAGAGGGTCCATCCCAAACACTTGTCATTCTTAACCACCTCTGTCCTGGAAAAAAAGTCTATTAGCTAAAATAGTTATAAAGTTTGAAATGCATATAGGTACTATACATGTAACTTTGGATATGCCAAACAGAGTTTTCAGTTCTATGTAAGGGAAAAGTCAAGATGGATTTTAGCCACCTTTACATCATTTGCAATTTGAAAGCTGTCTACAGGTTGGCATGTGAATTTGAGCCATTGTGTAACTTTAGCAGCTTCCTCAATTATAACAAACTTGCATTCATTCTCTGCATGGCAATTCTGAGACTTTTGGAAAAGTTTCCTCAAGCTTATATGAATTTCTCTACATAAATCCTATTCTGTAGGGTTATCCTAAACTAGTTCCAAGCCCATTTTGCCATTTGATGCTACCAAGATAGTGTAAAAGGTCTATGGTCTATGTGAGAGCCTTCCTCATATATTCATTAATTGTTGAAATTACCCCAGGAGTAAAAAGGTACAGATTGGCAGTATTCACAATTCACTGATATAAGATGTCAGTTTTATAAATTTTATAAATCAATGTTCTCCTGATATTGTGAACTGCCAGCTTTTTTTTGCTTCCTTGCCAAGCTACTGATATGTAGCACTAGTAAAAATTTTAGTAAGGGACAACATCAGATTTTTACACATTAAGAGAAGAGAATTGATTCTGCCTATGAAGACTTCTTAGATATAGCAAAGAAATACATTCTTAATGGACAAGCTACAGAAAGAAGCAATGATGTTATGATAAAGTTCCCATGTTAACCTTATTAATGGAAGTTAAATACAGGATAATTTAGCAATGACTGCAATATATAAGAACWGATGGCTAGTGGATGACTTCTTTCTGTGTACTGAAAAATTTCAACTAAGGTAAAATTAAATGAATTAATAATATCATAAAACTGCTACTTCACTTTTTATGGTGGATTATACCCTCCTTAGCAGGAATAATTGCATTAATTTCTTCAAGAAAGAAACCATTCAGTGGCTGCAGAAGACTTGGTGGTGAACTGTTCCACTTCCTTCCATTGCACAGTTATGTATAATGTGACCACATGGAATTCACAAATCGTAAGTAGGAAAAGAATGCAGCAATTTTTGTGCTCCAAAACCAAAACTCTCTACCACTTAAGTAACTGGAGAATCTCCAAGAGCTGTATCATAGTATTAAAGTTTTATCCATGATGGCCCAGACACTGGAAAGGGATATGCTAAAGAATATCTCATTTAACATAACATTACACCCATTAGAGGATATTACTATGCTTAGTGCATTACAAAGCCTGGAAAAATGTTCTTCAACCGTGTGCCATAAACAGTGCCATAAACAGGGCTAAGTACAATTGTACTAATAAGCTTTCTCGATAAAGAGTAGGCTACGATTTTGAAAAGACAGTTAAAAGTGAGTGAGAAACTACCTCATATTGCTTTCAAATAAAAAGTGAGTGAGAAACTACCTCTTATTGCTTTTAAATGATATTATTTTGCTGTATCCTTGAATATGTATTCCTTGTATGATGTATTAATTCTTTCTGATCACTGAGGCATTGAATCAATGCTTGCTGTTTTCTAGATTTCTATGAGCCTATCATCTTATCCAGATCTCTGGGGTCTAGTTGTGTTCACAGTCAATAATAACAGTACAATCTATCTATATTTTTCAAACAATATTATCATTGCATCACCAAAGAGTGGATTTACACTTCTAATTTRTTCTTTTTCAAGTGTTCTCAAGCAAGAACTCATGTATGAACATGCCTCACGTCTCATCTGTCCAGATGTGAGTCCCCAGTCAACTTGTTTTAACCTTTATAGTGGTTCATTGTATCCATTGTGTATGGCATGCACAGGTTTGGTATATATATGTGAGGTTTGGTACTCAACCTAAATGCACCGAATACAGTCACCCTTCTGACAACATCGTATGGGGCATGTATGCCATGGGTACAGTCACAGCTACAAGCTTTGACATCTGAAGTAGCAAAAGGTTCACGAGGTATGAAGGTGGCTGGGCCTCAGACTACCCTCACTATGTAATAGTGGCGTAAGTCATTCTAGGCGCAAGYCTAGAATCATCTCACAGTCTAAGGAACATGATACAGTTTAATTTGTATTCTATGCACATTACTAATAGTGCTTAAAAGCCATGGTTATAGATAATGGCTAGTAAAATAGGTACTTACAATCTGAGAACATATACTCAGGTCTTGTAATCATATAGAGTTTATAATCTAAGTATAAAACAAGAAACAATGAATATTGATTAGAGGAATAGTCTGAAACAATGAGAAAATATTGGTTTGTACAGCAGATAGTGGTCACGGGGTGAAACCTTGTCAAGGCTCTAGAGAACATGATAGTGGTGAGTTTTAACCAAACATTTGAAGAAGGACCATACATTCACTGTGTGGATATTTATGGGGATGATTCTGTATGAATAAAGCTAGACWATAGCTATAAAGTAGTCTGTCATTAAGAACACCACAAAAGTATAACTACTTCATTATAGTATGGTCTAAATATAGTCTAAAGGCACAAATGTACAGTTTAGTAATGGTAGAAGTATGATTTTAAAGAGTGGGATCCATCATAACTGCAGACACCTATAGTATCAATATCTGCGTCTGAGCTAATCTCTTTACCTTTCCTGTAGAGTGAATGGAGAGAAAGAGGCACCTTCAAGGAATGAATCTTCAAGGAATGAATCTGAATCTAATGAAACTAGCTCAGCTGGTTAGAGCACAGTGCTGCTAATGCCAAGGTCATGGGTTCAATCCCCGCACGGGCTATGCTGAGGGTTGGACTTAGATGACCTCCAGAGGTCCCTTCCAACCTTCCCATTCCATGATTCTATGAAACGCACAYGGGCACATTCCTAAAACCAGACTAGCCGAAAGGAACCGTACTAAATCACTGCTGAGAACAGAGGCTGACAAGGTTAAATCATGCAAGATAGCCTCCCAAAGGAAGATAAGCAGGTGTCAAATAAGTAATCTTTGGGTTAGGTGTAGCTCAGTTGGTTACAGTATGGTGCTAATAATGCCAGGGTTGTGGGTTCAATCCCCGTATAGGCTACTTGTTTGAGGGTTGGACTAGATGATCTCCAGAGGTCTCTTCCAACCTTACCTGTTCTATGATTCTACGATCTTTGATCAAATTTAGATTAGATGACTGGCACCCTAGAAGTGCCTGATTCTCTCTGGAAACTACAGAAACAAACCAGAGGAATTCCACTAAATGGAGTTCATCAGTGCTGCAGGTTGAATATACAAAATACTCTACGAAATACCATCCTCTTCTAGTCTTTTGCAGTATCATGATTTAATTGCGAGTATATATGATGTTGAAAGCATGGAGGAAAGCATGTTAGTGTGGAACTTGTGCTAGTCATTAGGTAAGTTGGTTGTAAGGTAGTCACAAGGTAGATTTGGAACAGCAGCAATGGCATCACTGGGAATATATGTAAATAACATCAGATCAATCCAAATGATTCAAACCAAAGTCCTTAAACTGATCTTTAGGGAAAGACATGTTAACAATTACAGAAGGAGGTGAATATAGATGTATGGCACATCTTATTCTATAATACCAGAATTTCTTTTAAGACACAAAGGTTACATAGCATCCTTAAAGACACGGATACTCAGGTATATACCCATTTTACTGTGTATCTAATTCAGTTGTGACAACTGTCCCTACTAGATGCTCATAACCCTTTAAAACTATCCCTGCTCTATTCTGCTGTTGCAGGAGTTCTGGAGACTCCACAGATTAGTGTTATACCACCTTAGTATTGAGATGTACCACTCAGTTTTTGCAGCAGCAGGAGACTGCAAGATCAAGAGGCTTAATAGCTTTAGTACAAGAGGCAGTGGTATATTAAAATGCAGTAAAATGTAAGAACTTACTGTATGCTCATACCTCTGCAAGTCCCCTAGTTATAGATATAGGGGCTGACAAAATTCACATCTGTGGAATTTGTAAGTTAAGCAAGTTTAAGTGTGTCACTTCAGAGAGTGGTTTTATATGAAAATTACTTTTTCTACTTCTGAAAAWTTTGACTAGAAAAATACTGTATTACATCTTTGCAAATTTGTCAGAGATGGCATTCTTTTATAGTATCAGATGTAAAACTAAAACTATAAACTTTTTAGATATACTTTTCAAAAGAAATGCTAAGTACTTTCTCTTTTGTTTAATTCCTAACACTTTCAGACAAGTTATGACATTTATTAGTTTATTGTTTGCAGTGTTGGTTCATGCCTTAGTCTTTGTTCTACTTGTTCTCATTTGTGTGGTAAGTGTGGGGATCAAAGCAAAGGATGAATAATTTTCTTTCATGAATTAAATTAGTAGAATATTTTGCTCTTTTTTGCTTTTCTTATGTTGTTGGGTRAAGAATGCCATTTTCGTTTTTCCYGATGAAATTATCTAAACAGGACAATAATGCAAAGGATTTTAACACATATGTGCAAATTTGAAAATTAACTTTGAAGAAAAATCAAGATAGGTTCCAAGGTCCCATCTTAGGTATTATGCAAGGCCATAACTCCTTGTCTTCCTTACAACTACCTGTGTACATGACTTTACACATTCTTTCAGAGTGACACATTAACCCAACAACTCAGGTTCTTTGCTATGATAGGAGCCTTCTTTTCAACACAGATCTGTCTACAGAGAAGTCAAATAAAGCACTATTAGGTCGGTTGGGAAGTAAAGGATTTAAGTTATTGCCTCTAGTTTGTGTTCATTCTCAGCCTTTCGGCTGCTTGTTGCTGCTCCGCCAGTACAAACTGCCTCCATTTCCTTCACTGCTGCAGCTTTCTGAAGCAGTATCAGGCACCCAGTCTGTCTCCTGCTTCTTCTTAACTGTCTCCAGTTTATGCTTTTSCATCTTCAAATCTGGCTGTTTCTGTTGCAGAGCGGGTTGGGTTAACAGTGCTTGTGCAACTAATTTGCCTGTGTCTATGTCAGGTTGAGGCTGATTGCCTGAGGGTAACTTTGCTGCAACAGCTTCTTTCAGGCTTGGCTGTGAGAGTAGCATTTTGAGCCCYTTTAAAATCTTTTCTGCATATTCCAAATTTATTTCTGAAAGTAATTGTTCACATTTCAGTTTACCAAGTTTAGATTATGTTCTTGACATTTCACTTTGCTTAAGACATTTTAAAATAAAATTCTTTTAAATATTCTTTTCTAGATTCCATCTTTTCACAGTGAAAGCTTTCTTATATGTTGTTTTTTTGTTTGTTTGGTTTGTTTCTTTGCAAGTTGGCACTTTGCACTTGTCAGAAAGTTTTTTTTTTTTTTTGAGCTCTGCTGCCATACACATTTTCCTAAAATTAAAAAAAAAGATAATAAAACAACAGAAAACAAAATATTCTGTGCATCATGCAGAAGTAACAGCTTACATTTCAGCCGTTATCGACCATTTGAGTGAGACAGAATGAACGAGCATCACCTTCCGTGACAGTTGCATAACGGTAAATCATCTTGCTAATATTTACCCATGTGAACTAATTACATAAAATTACGTGAAACTACAAATATTTAGTAATGATGTCATTTGGTACTGGCAAAGTAGACTTACATCTCTATTCCACTACATTTATTGCAAGACCTTTTGGCCTTTCATGACARACAGAAAGGCACATAAGCGAACCAGCTCCCAGGTTCTTGCTTCTGTCCTGGAAATGCTGTACGCCCCTACTGCAGGGAAAAACAACTACTATGAAAAGTATTCATTAATGAAGACTCATGTCATAGGATTCCAGGAARTTCCCTGATGATAATCAACTTCATCACTGGATTTGGATTTTTTTTTTTTCCTGTCTGCAGAGCAGCTAATTTTGGCATGGAATTGTTCAATGCTCATTCTTGGAATCAGACAACCTGAACTTGTGCATGGACCTCCTTTCTCTGTTTTTGGATTTTTAGTTTGCATTGACTTTCTTTAATAGCCATTACCCCAAAAAATATCCTTGACAGCTCTGGCTCAGTGGCCATCACACGTGCTTCTTCTTCCCAACCTTTCTTATTCTGGATCATTGTTCAGGTGAGTTGGTAGAAAATTCTAGGTCTGGAAATGAATATTAATTTTTATCTGGGCAACTCAAACTTTCCATCATTTATGGCAGCTCTAGCTATGGAGAGAGAGAAGAAGCAGAGAGACCTCTGATATTAGAGGCTACAAATGCACTAGCTCTTTCAGCAAGATATTATATCCCTTTGCAATTTCATATATCTTGCTCATTTGTCAAAATATACTTGACAAATTCTTCTAATTTTCTGATTTCTTTCTCAAGAGTTTTGCAATTATTTTGAGGTATTAATAGCTGAGGGAAAGCTTCAAACCATATGAATTGTTCTCCAGATCACACTGAATGCTGTAGACATGRTTGCTTGTACTTCAGTCAGAATTGTCATATTACAAAGGTAATCAAGATTACAATCCTTTAGTTTCCCTAAGGAGGTCCACACCACTGGCAATGTCCTGCCTGAGTAAAAAATCTGTTCAGTAAAAAAGTGCTGCAGTCATTAAACTGCAACAYTGAAATCAACGTAAATATTCCTCTGAAACAAAGAAAAGTGGGCAAAGTATGATCGGTGCCCTTCAAGGCCTACTTTATTTCAGTTTTCTTTCCTTTTCACACTAACTAAAGGCAAAAAATTTTGTGCACTTTTGATTTAGACATTAACATCAGTTATTAACACGCCTTTGAATAACATGCTTGAAGTACCTCAACCTCCTGTCTTCATATCTGAGACTATATTTTGCATCTTAGATGTTGAGCATACTTCATTTTTGTGTGTGGATTAGCATGGGCCACCTTATGTCTGCAATGGAATATCACCTGACATTTTACTATTTCTGGTCTTGTGCCCTGAGATGCCATGGGAGAGAGGGATGAGGATCAGGACAGTGATGAGAATGGGGAAGGTAGGAGTGTCCTTCAGGCTTGATTCAGTCTGTGCTGTGATCTTTCCCTAAGCAAGTGATGTTTCATTAGGAGTGTTGCTTAGCCTACAGTCAGATTGAATATATAAGCAAGTGCTTTACAAAGGTCTGCTTAAACTTCTTTGCCTAAACTTCCACTCTCACACCATTCTTCCTTCTTACTAGCTTCTGAAAGTTTTTAGGGGTCTAGGAACTGATAGGAATTGAGAAGAAAAGCTTGCATTAAAAGACTGTTCAGAGAAGGACTGGATGATCCTATAGTTAGGATACAAGTACAGGACTTGCACAAAAGGGATAACAAAATGTGTTCTCTTTATATATATTCACATCGCATAGATATAGAAGCTGTCTAGATGTATCTACATACAAGTCCTTTTAACACAGGCCATAATGTCAGCTATCTCTCTTCTGACTGTCCTCTGTGAAAGTAGCTGTAGATAATGCATTTCAAGGACCAGTCATAACTAAATAATCCTTCTTTTCGTCATGAGATATACCCTTCAATTAAGTTTTTTTAATAAATATATTAAAATATAATATTAAAGAAACTTCTTTCTTGTCACTACCTTTCTCTGATTATATGTATTTTGCACACTATTAATGCAGAAACAGGACAAAGTCTTTATTAGGATCTCTCAAACTTTAATCATCCAAATGCCTCAAAAACTAATAGACTAAATATAGTTATAAAACTGTTGAGATAAAAGCTCTGCCCTGATCTTATGATTCCTTTTAATTACCTGCCAATAAATACATACTTATCAAGACTATATAGTTCTTCATAAGTAGTCTTTTTTATATTATGTTTATAGTCCACCTTTTATTTCAAAGTATTTACAAGCTACAAAGCATGTGCAATAGTCATTTTCTTTATATGGTGCTTGAGGCATTATACAACAAAACACAAACAGCTTACCCTTCACCTAGTACTGAAATGTAGTCACCTCTAAAGTGAAAGGTGTAGCTTTTTTTAATAGCAAAAGAAAATCACTGCACCTAATTAAAGCTACGAGCTACATTTAGTTAGAATGTGGCTGCTCAAACTAGAATCTTACATATGACTTACCGTTCATTCTTCTGCTCTGTGCTTTATCATACCAGATTTTCACTCCCTCCCCTTCTTCACTTTACATACCAGCAGAGGAAAGTGCCTTAATGTAGGACCTGCTCTTTACTTAGACCTTTTAGTTATCCTCTACCGTTTTGCAGGACTTTCAAAACTGTTTGAGCTTGATCCCTCTATGCTAGCTGTGAAAGAATCCAACAGCTGCTGCTTCATCTGAAGGATTTCTGTGGGGAAAACAGGTTCTTTTAAACTAATTCCTCAGGCTGCTCACAGTCTGGACTTTCCCCTTTAGATGTCCTCCGCTGCTCCCTAACACTTTTGGGACTCTTTGAGCTACCTGAGCTTCTTCATTTCCTGACGGTGGCATTTTCTCTTCAAAGAACAATTTTTACTGCCCGTCTATGCTGTGGAGGGAAAAAAATGCCTTTGAAATCAATGTGGTTCAGCAACCAGGCAATAAGCATTTAAATATATATATATATATATATATGCACCACTCATTTGTTTAAAACTTTGCTAAATGCTACTGCAGTTAAACCAATATGAAGTGATTTTCCTTTAATGTTGCTTCCTTCTGATAGACTGTGCAATGAAGCTGCATCAGTTTCAAAGGTTTCCCACTCCCTGCCTAGAACAGAGCTGTTATAGCAATAGCCCTTTGAAAAGGAAATGGCAAATGGCACCAGCAGGACAAGCAGGCAGCTTAAGCCAGGTTCACGTAGCCCCAGAAGTGCTTGCAAGCAGCAGAAGACAGCTGAAAGAGGGTGGAGGRAAGAGAGTCCAAGCATAGAAAACATCTGTTGAAAGAATTAACTGAAAAAGTCACTCCACCCCAAACAAAGCAATAGCAGTTGAAAGCAGAGGATAACAGCTGCAAAGACTGTAGCTATAGCTGTGGAGGGCTTCTAGACTTGTGCAAATACTGCAAGAGCAATTATTTAAAACAAAATAAAAAAACATGTGTTCCAACTGGAATCCTCTCCTTTTAAAGACACTACTAGATACACATTAGATTTGTTTTTTAAGCACCTCTTAAGTTTAACTTTGTTKTTAGCTCCTGGATGACCATGTTTGTTACTGCAGGGTATGTGCACAGTGTGGAGATATTATGCATTTCTTGTTTCTGACAGGAATAGACATTATWGATATTCATAAACTTTTATTGTATAAACTAAATTTCAAGCCTGAAATGTGCTCTTTTACCATTTGCAGAGTGACATCAATGATSTCTGGCTGTGCAGGGATCCAGTCCTTGGGACGTCTTTCAGGATCCGGGCCATATGGTTTCAGTGAAGGAAGAAATCGGAATGCTTCTGTAGAATTGCAGTACTTCAAAGTTTGTCCTTATAATGACTCCAGATCATGAAAAATAGGGGAATTAGAAATGCTAGTACACTGTTGGCTATCTCCTCACTCTTCCACAAGTTCGTTCATCTGCTATTGCCTGTTGTGAACAATTACTGAAACATCATAACTTGCCAAACCACAGCCCAACATTACATGGAAGAGTGCTGCTTGGAGCAGGACAAAGTCAATCCAGGGAGCATGCTCACGGTTAAATAATATGGACAACCCTTTACCAGCACTTGAGTTCATGGTCTGGCCCTATTCAGTTTGCTAGGATAGGCTTTGATGAGGATGTGCTTTTAACAATCTTCACTTGTTAGGTAAATCGCAAGACCACTGATTAGTAATCTCTGTAGCTGTGGAGCATGCATATACGAATACAGGAATGCCCAGGCAYGGGAAATAAATGGGAGGCAAGCAGACAGAAGGGAGGCATATCACGTATGTGACTGCTTAAATATCATTCTTTTAGAACAGGCTAGACAAGGTCATTGTTTCAAAACTAGGTGTGTGTGTATGTATTTTCTGAAGGGACACAGGAGCATTTTCTCAAATTCTGTGTTCCTTTGTTCTCAAGCTTGTGGACTCCTCAGTATATCAGGATATTGGATGACTGGTTTATACTCATCAAAAACTGCCACGAGTATCCAACTAGAGAATTTTCCAAGAAAAATGAGCATGGAGAATAGTGGCTTCTGCAGCTTATTTAAAAATAATCATAAAAGGTTCTGCCACTTCACTATTCCTCAGGAAAAAAATGCAAAAAAAGAAAGAGTTGTATGACTGATGAATAATTGTATCCTCAATAATAATCCTTATTTGTGTGCTTTATTTAAACACAAAACATAGAAAAACAAAGGTGTTTTTTTCCTAGAAAACAATATTAATTTCTATAAAGCCTAGAAAAAGTTTTTTGATTTTTTTTTTTTTTTTTTTTTTTTTATTTATAATAAAAAGGGGCAGTTGCTTTCTGTTTGGTTTATTTTTTATTTGCAACCTGCTTCAAGAAATGACTCACTATAAAATTGCAGTAAACAGGCAAGCACTTAAGGATGCATATGGGAATTAGCCACAGATTTCTCTCTGTTGTTGATAGAAACTGTGCATCTAGTACTTGCTCACTGTAGTGGAAATAGATATGAGTTTTAATCTAAAGTGTATTGTGAGAAAATACAGAGTTTGAAGGTTATTTCTTTTTCTGGTACCATTGGAGACTATTGTGAATGATACAGCTGTAGTGTGCAAAGCAAATCTAAAGCCGAAAGAAGAAAACTGAAACACCATCACTGACTTCAGTGGACCACGGCCCATAACCAGAAACAGATGTTCTTTAACTTCTTATCATATTAATAATTTAACACCATTGATCTCATATAAGGAACTGAAATGTATTAGTTTTTCCTCTGAGACTACGTCTATTTTTTTCTTTTTCTCCCCTCTTAAAGTCCGTCGTTTATGTAGACTTTCACTGAAATCATAGATAGAATCATAGAATTATAGAATCAGTAAGGTTGGAAGGGACCTCTGGAGATCATCTAGTCCAACCTACAGCATGTTAGACAGGGTTGTGTCCAGGTGGGCCTTGAGTATCTCCAGAGAAGGAGACTCCACAACCTCTCTGGGCAACCTGTTCCAGTGCTCTGTCACTCTCACCGGGAAGAAATTYSCCCTCACGKTCAGGCGGAACTTTCTGTGCTTCAGTTTCTGCCCATTGCCTCTTGTCCTGTCACACGGGACAACTGAAAAGTGTTTGGCCCCGTCCTCTTGACAACCTCCCTTAAGGTATTTGTAGACACTGATAAGATTCCCCCCTCAGGCAGTCGTTCCTCACAGGGCAGATGCTCCAGTCCTCTGATCATCTTTGTAGCCCTGCACTGGACTCTCTCCAGTAGCTCCATGTCTCTCTTGTCCTGGGGGAGCCCAGAACTGGACACAGTACTYGAGATGAGGCCTCATCAGGGCTGAGTAGAGGGGCAGGATCACCTCACTCGACCTGCTGGTAATCCTCTTCCTAATGCACCCCAGGAGACCATTGGCCTTCTTGGCCACAAGGGCACATTGCTGGCTCATGGTCAACTTGTCATCCAAAAGCACTCCCAGGTCCTTCTCTGCAGAGCTGCTCTCCACAAGGTCAGCCCCCAGCTTGTACTGGTGCCTAGGGTTGTTTCTCCCTAGGTGCAGGACTCCCTGTACCTTGTTGAACCTCAGGAGGTTCCTCTTCCCCCAGCTCTCCAGCCTGTCCAGGTCTCTCTGAATGGCAGCACAGCCCTCTGGTGTATCAGCCACTCCTCCCAGCTTGGTATCATCAGCAAACTTGCTGAGGAGGCACKTCGTCCCCTCATCCAGGTCACTGATGAAGAAGTTGAACAGGATGGGACCCAATACTGAGCCCTGGGGGATGCCAGTAGCCACAGGCCTCCAACTGGACTCCACACCACTGATGACAACCCTCTGAGCTCTGCCTTTCAGCCACTTCTCAATCCACCTCACTGTCCACTCATCTAACCCACACTTCCTGAGCTTACCTAGGAGGATGTTATGGGAGACAGTGTCAAAAGCCTTGCTGAAGTCAAAGTACACAACGTCCACTGCTCTGCCCTCATCTACCCAGCCGGTCATTCCATCCTAGAAGGCTATCAGGGTGGTTAAGCAGGATTTCCCCTTGGTGAATCCATGCTGGCTACTCCTGATCACATTCTTCCACATTCTGTGTACTTTCTTCTTCTGTCTGAAATTGGCCAAGAGCTCCTTGCTCACCCATGCAGGTCTTCTGCCGCTTATGCTGCACTTCTTACTCATAGGGATGCACTGCTCTCGAACTTGGAGGAAGTGACATTTGAATATTAGGCAGCTCTCCCGGACCCCCCTTCCTTCTAGGGCCTTAACCCATGGGATTCCTCCAAGTAGGTCTCTGAAGAGCCCCAAGTCCTCTCTCCTGAAGCCCAGGGTTGCAATCCTGCTTGTTGCCTTACTTCTTTTCTGCTGGATCCTGAACTCCACAATCTCATGGTCACTGCAGCCAAGGCTGCCTCCAACCTTCATATCCCTAACCAATCCCTCTCTGTTGGTAAGCAGAAGATCCAGCAGGACACCCTTCCTCGTAGGCTCCTCTACCATTTGTGACAAGCAGTTATCATCAGTGCATTGCTGGAACCTCCTGGACTGCTTGTGCCTTGCTGCATAGTCCTTCCAGCAGATGTCAGGGTGGCTCAAGTCCCCCATGAGAACCAGGACCTGTGATTGTGAGGCTACTTCCAGCTGTCTATAGAAGGCTTCATCAACTTTMTCTTCCTGGTCGGGTGGCCTGTAGTAGACACCCACAACAGTGTCCCCCGTGTTGGCCTGCCCTTTGATCTTTACCCATAAGCTCTCGACTGCCTCCTCCTCCTCCACCCCCAGGCAGAGCTTGATGCATTCCAGTTGCTCTCTCACACAAAGAGCAACTCCACCACCTCGCCTTCCTGGTCTGTCTTTCCTAAAAAGCCCATATCCATCCATGGCAGCATTCCAGTCATGAGAGCTATCCCACCATGTCTCCGTGTCTGCAATGAGATCATGGCCCTGCGATCGCACACAGATCTCCAGCTCCTCCTGTTTGTTCCCCAGGCTGCATGCATTGGTGTACATGCATTTCAAAGAGGTGGTCATGGCTGCAGGTTTCCCAGCAAGGGTGTGCAGGGGGTCCCCCACAGCCATGTCCCAAACGCACATCCCAGCTGCATGCTCCCATTGGAGGCCCCCCAACCCAACTTGTGTTTTATTGTCTAACCTGCCTCTATGCACCCCCCTTTCCCCCTCCTACCTAGTTTAAAGCCCTCTTTACTAGGCTGGCCAACCTGTTTGCAAAGGCAAATGTGCCCCACTTGGTGAGGTGAATCCCATCTCTCCCCACCAGCTGTTGATCTTCAAACCATGTTCCATGGTCACAGAATCCAAAACCCTGTTGCTAACACCAGCAGCGTAGCCAGTTGTTGATTTGGAAAATCTTCCTACTCCTCCTGCCATGCCTCCCCCTAATAGGCAGGACCGATGAGAAGACCACCTATGCTCCCATGCCCAAGGTCTTGAAGTCTTCTTTGATTGTCTCTAGTTTGTTCTCTGTATCGTTAGCACCCACATGAAAGAGCAGCAGAGGGTAGTAGTCTGATGAGCGGACGAATCAAAGAACTAACCCAGAATAGTTGGAACTACTCTCTAWAAATGGGTGTGCTTCTTTATTTGTGTGTCTCATAAGCTTATATGCAGGCTGATTTTGTCACAAAAGCACCAGAATCTCTGCAGGATTTTGGATTTCCTCTGTTCTTTCTTATTTTGTTCCTTAACTAGAAATGTTACTGAAGTGATTAAAACGCTAGTGCAAGGGATACACTATGGAGGTTTTTTTTTCAGTGTCTGAGTACTAATGTTCCAATATTATGCACAAGTTTATTCTTTCCTCTAAGTGCCAATTTTCAGATATTGATAGCTAACACATGCTTATGACCAAGCTGATTATTTCCAAGTTTCTAAGATATAATCTGTCAACTCTGAAATTCTCATTTAGGCATTAAGCAACATATATTCCAGCAAGACTTACATTAATATTTTTTTCAACATATTCCTAAGTGACTTAATGAATAAGGATAACTTACTAAATTGCTGTCTGTAGATTCATGAGATGTCTTTAAGCACCCAGGTGTCAATGCTTTGGTCTCTTCTAGTTTCATATTTTCTCTGATATCTCTTCTTGGAGATTGAAGAGCGCAGAGTGTGAAATGCAGGTCATATGCCAGCTCTGTGGTCTGCTAGTCACCAAAAAGTACCCAGTYATTTCCAAATCTAAGTTCCTACATGTTCTCAACCTTTCTCTTAAGCCTTAATGTTTCCATAGCTTAAAATATAGTTCAAAGATGACACAAAATCCTTTAAATATTGGTTTTGCCCTGCAGTTTACATAAGAAGTTCATGTCCAAAATAAACTGGGCCATACTTAACAAATATTACCTTTTGTGCATATTTATGAAGGAGATAGGATTGGTGATCTGCCTCTCATTTAGATGTCTTATCTTCACTTCTTTCCTTGGATTTCACATTGCCAGCTCAAGGAAGGCTTGGAGGCTGATCATTCTTGGGATTATTTTTGGAAGAATTAGTCTAGAGTGTATTATGGAATCTTGAATAATGCCATAATTACCTCACAGTTTCTACTATGAATAAAAACATATAGTGCAAGAAGTCGCTGCTGTGACATTCTGTTGAAGGCTCAGTTATCTAGGATAAAGTAAATATGGTGCACTATAAATTTTGGATGGGGGAGTGTGCTGAAAGGTGTGCAGACAATCAAGAGTAACTGAATCAGTAAGTTACTAGTGAAGGATAAAATTTGAGAGATTAAATGAAAAGAATTTGTTAGCAAAGCAAAAGTCTGAAATTAGAAGAATAGTGAAATTTAGGGGGAAAATGTCTCTGAAATCTCAAGGTTGATGAAAATTACTTGAGTAAAACGAAGAAATACCCTGTGGAGATTCACAGAGGCTGAAAGTTCATCTCTCAGGAAAATTTTGGTGTTCTAAGTCAGAAAAAAAGGATTTTGACTGGCATTACCCCAAAAAAATTTATAAAGAAGTATGCTAAAGGACAAATGAGAAGATCAAAAGTATCTTTCTGCTTGCTGAGTTTCCATATTAAGTGGACTTATTATGCAGGCTAACATATCATTTCATCTTGAACTTTTGCTGTGATAAAGTGAGTTCGTTTTGCTTTTCTGAGAGGATAAGGCATTTTTTTCCTTCACATTTTAAATTACAGTGCTTTCTGAAAGCTAATGAGAACAAATTGAATTATTCTGATGGATGCGCAAACTGATGATACAAAATTTTATTGCAAAAAGAACAAACAGGCATCAGGGAAATGATACACTGTTTCCTTGCAGGCATGAAATTTGACATATTGATCAACTAGAAACTAAAATGAAATAAAAAAGTCTTATTTGCCTCTCACATTTATTCAATATTCCTTTGAAGTAAATGGAATTTATTCCAGCATAAACTGTTGTCAGAGGAAACTTAAGCCTAAAGAATGCACTCTGTATTATGTTGTAATTTTGATTGCACTATCATGTGGAATAATTCTGTGAGCATGTTTTATTGGCTTTAAACTTTGTGAATGCTTTGTTAGGGTATTACTTTGAAACAAAAAGTATAGGTGATTCATGCTACATGTTCTCTGATTGCATAAGACAGGCAAAAACCCAAGTGATTAACACTGGCAAGCTAAGAATTGAATTCAGTGAACCAGATTTACGAAACACACTTAATCTTTCACTCAGCAAATCAAATGCTGGTCTTAATTACACTGTAAAAATTTTCTCAAATACTTGTTTCATTTGAATTCATTAAGTACAATTAAAGCAATAAAATGCTAGTAAAAGTAGTTCAACACATTGAATGAGGTGAAACACCTCATTCAGCTACATGAGAAAAAGGCATATAGCATAACATATTATCCTTTCATATATGCAAAGTTTGATTAATATTTTTTGCATTTCACAAGTGACCTTATTTGCTATTCAAAAATGTTTAGTACTAATGAAGAATGACCAAAGTTTTAAGATAATTTGTATTCATCCTTTTAGTGATTCCCACCATCCTGTTTCACTTAGCATTAAACCTGAAAGCATATTACAAGCAATTAWCTAATTCAGGTATATAAAACGTAAATACTGAAAGAGTATTAGAACAGTAGCAGGGCAGAAGAAGAGTAGTAGCTGTCCGCTTTGACTTGTCAATAGCTGCTAAGTACATTCTTTATAGCGTCATCTACAAAATATAGCCTGATTCCTGATGGAAATAATGATTCCTTAAATTCAGAATGAAATATACAATAGATATCAGCCAATACAGAAGGCAAAATATCAAAGCTGCCTGCAAATGAGACTGCTGGTATCTTTGGTTCAATAAGTGAACTAATGGAGGGTAATTTGGCACATCTTCAAGATCTACACTGCTTAAAGTTACTGTCTATCTATAACATGTTGATTATCATGTTTAGAATATTTAGACCAAGCTTTATAATTTGTTTGAAACATGTCTGTAAATAATTGCATTGAGAAGATAGACTCGGTATCACTCAGAAGAGAAATAAGTTCCACATGAATGACRAAAAAGATGCAAAAAAGGTTTATGATCCTTAAAATCTTTTTACTTCGAAAAATATTGTTCTATCTCTTTGAACTATTGGAATTAATCTTCTCTCTATCAGTCTACTCACTTAAGATACTTTAGATTGTAAGTCATCATAAAACATCTACTTAAAAATAGTTACACATTTGATATGCATATTAACACAATTTAATTAGATAAAAGCTACACTTTAAATGAGGAATTATCAAAATGGATGTTTACTGCATTAATTGTCATCCTTATCATTGTATTTGCAATATAGCATATTCTTCAGCTGAGAGGCATAGCAAATACAGACCTAAATTTCAATAATTGTGATGCAAATTTCTAGCTTTTATTAAAGTCCATAAGTGTAGCACATATATATATATAATATATATATAGTGTGTGTGTATACATATACTATAGCTGTATATATATATATACACTATAACTATAAACTATACATATATATATGTTTGTGTGTATATATATATATATATATAGTTTTTTTTACACTGTAGAAGTTTTACGTTCTTCTTTTTTTCCTATCACTGATTGTTAGTATCACATGAAAGAATTCACTATGCATTTTGGTACATATTAAATGTGATGTGAATTCTTCAAATACTCGTTTCTGGAAAACAGAGTCATTTTGTAGTTCCCTCTCTATGAAACCAAGCTACATTTTAAACCTTTTTTTTTTTTTCTTTTTTTTTTCTTTTTTTTTTTTTTTTTTTTTTTTTTTATTCTCTCATTTGTTCTATATGAAAGAAGCATGTATTGGCTCCCAATTGCATGTCATTAGAGGATGTAATTTTTTAAATGGTACATAAAATTAATACACCTATATCATAATATACTACCATACGTACTATACGTACTCAGTCATAATATCAAGCAAGTTTAGGGAAGAAAACATTTGCACTGAAGAATGAACTAAATTGTCATTATTGAAGRTGGATTAAGTGTGCATTTATACCCTTGTGAAATAGGTGTTATTATTCTATCCTGAGTACTGGAGACCTATAATTCATTAGAGTGTAACTATTGTTGCACTTACACGTGGAAGTAATCCATGAATGTTTTTGTCTTATCTACTTTGATCTAATTTTGTCAAGACAAAAGTGCAGGCTCTTCTGTTCTCCAATTTTACCAAATAAGGAACCATGAAACCTTGAYGTGAACCTTTGCTGTGACCACAGCTCTAGGATCTGAAAATCTTCCTCTCCCCACATTGCACCACTATGGCCGTGTCTCAGACAGGTCCTGCGCTCTGCCTCTGCTGCGATTCCCAGTCCACCTGTGTCGCTGGCCGGGGCTGCTGGTACCTCCAGCCTGGTCTTTCCGAGAGCAGCCTGCCAGGCCCCAGCTTTCCTGGGAAGTTCCTTGTCCATTRTTTTACACACTGTGACCTATAGCCGTGTTACTCATACCCTCTGCTTGACTAATTCAGTTCCTGCCCAGTCTGCAGCAGGGGCCTGTGTTTATTTTCAAGAAACCGTCCCTAAAGTGGCCCTTCACAGTGGCCAGTTTTTTCTCTTCTGCATCAATAYGCTTTAGACTACAGTGTTCTCTACAGCTGCAGGCATCTGGAATTATTGCCAATATTTATGCCTCTCCACATACTAGCTGTTTTTAAGTGTCAGTTGAGAACATAGCCCTTTTTCTGTACCTTAATTTCTCTATGATGTTTCTATTCATTTCTTATTTACCTCTGTATTTTTAATTAAATCTATAAAGTAGACATATAATTCATTTAAATACTCTATTCAAAATTAAGTTGTATTTGTGCATTGATAATTTACACTGCACAGATTTTATAAGCCTGTTCCTTTACCATTCATGGGAATACCTACTGTTTATTTAATAACTACCATATTTTAAAGTACATATGCTATCTATAAGTTACASAAGTTTTAAAAACCACACAACCACACACTAATTTAGTACATAAAACTTTGATTTTTTTAGAGTAATTTCGCAGAACATATGTAATTACAAAAGCACATGCTTTTCCAATTTGCCAGTTATTGTTGTTGTTGTTTGTTGTTTTCCAGATTTTGAAAGCTATATTTGATGCTGAGAGAAAAAGTAGTTTTTGGTGATAAGAGCAAACTGGGGACTTCTGTGCCTTTTTGTTTCTTTATTATGGAAAATAAGCAGGAGATACATCTAAGTAAAAAATGTAGATGTTACTGCATGTAAAGTCATTTTTTTCTTGGTGAAGATAATGACCAGTTTGTTTTAAGCACAAGCAGATGTTTCTATCTGACCATCTGGCCTTTATTTACTTTATCAAAAATCCTATGCATTCTATAAGCAGAGAGGAAGAAAGAGGTAATGACAATATTTTTGTCAATCATGGTAATAAATCATAATTGCATTATTTCTTGGTAGCAGTAAAATGAATGAAACATTGGAAGAAAATACTTTTATGAGTGAGATGTGTGAAAAGGATTTCTTTATTCAGCACATTTCCAGATTTGACTGTTCTAATCTGAAACGATATGAGCTTGTCTCCTGTCACACAGTATGCTGATGTGCAGCTCACCTACAGGGAAAGTTTAAATGAGTTTTCAGTTATACATGAGCCTGGTATAGACTCTCTGCAAAGCGATATTCCCCTCTGACCAGTTTTCAGTACCTCTATAATATTTTAATCTATTCAGTAACATTCTTTTTATCTTGATTAAGCCTGACAAATTGGAAATACTAGGACTAAGAAAGAACAGACTGTGGTGAGATCCAAACCCTCCTGTCTATCCTTCATATGCTGAAATAAAGTGAGCTTTGTTCTGGAGAGACCTTTGTGTCAGCTACTGTCATAGGAACTGAGCTGCAGATGCTACTGTAACTTTGCTGGTTGAAGTTAGGGAAATAGGTAGCAAGCATGTACTGTAGTCATGAAACTCTTCTCTTATAATRATGTTGTATGAAAAGCTTGCTCTATTTGTCTTTTAATATACAAGTTTGTATCAGAAGTTGTATTTAACTATTTGAAAAATTTTTGGTCTTATGTGAACATTAAAATTCCCACCTTTCTGAAACATCAGCAACTTTTCATACAAATCCTGCATTAAGCTATCCCTAGAAGTCCTTGTTTTCTCATTTACTGTAACACATCAGGCTTTCACCATTTCCACATCAGTTGCACTGCACACTTTGTGCTTAATTTTCCTTAATTCACTGGGAGACACAAAATATTAACACTGTCAGCAGGAAGACTCAGACTGAAAGTGAAGTTGGTTGCTACAGTAAGAAAGCCAATTTGTATTCTCCATTATATCATTGTGAATCAAGACTAACTATATTGACTTAGTGAGAAAAGGAGTCGAGAGACTTATTGCTACTTCTACAAAATGATCCGTGCACCTCTACTGATACAGCGGTACAGTTAATTGCTTGTCTCTAGCTAAGAGGATGAAGGCTGAGAACAGCAATGGTGACTTCCAAGGCAAGAACTACAGATGAATTTTATTTAGATTTCAAAGGGGTAAATTTTGTGGATTTAATTGAATAAAAGCATCTGTTCTGACTTTTTTGACTCAAATGATGAATGTCTCAAACAGGGCTCAGTTACTTTAGAATCACTGTTTGCCATGAGCCAACAAACTCTTCATATCTTCATATTCTCCTCTGAACAGAAAGTTATTAATCTCTCCCTAGACTTTTCCCTAACTGTCATCACTATAATACGCAAATGCGTTATAAGCATTAGATAACACTTCTCTGAGGTGAGGAAGCAGCTTTTCAGATACGAGAAGGGATGAAATATAAAGAAATTAAGGTCAGAAATACCCTTTTTAAAGTCCTAACATCAGGCCAGCACCAACCATCTGATCTAGAGCATTTGGGTTTTTAGCTAGTTCTTCATCTGTCCAAACACAATTCCTATCTAATCCTGCTGAAGTTTGGCATTTCCAACTCACACATGGACTGAAATACAGAATCTTAAATGAGGTACCAAAAGAAAAGAGAACACACACCCAATACCAGCTTTGAAAACACTGCTCTGAGTTACCCACCTGTTGTCACCCAAGAACTTTGTGGCCCAACAAGTTGTGGAACAAAGGGCTTCCAAACAACCCAGTTTCCCAAAATTATGTCTGTCTATATTAGTTAGGATGCTAATTTTGGTAGTTTCAGTCTCCCRTCTCTTTAGAATGTATCTTTCGTCTTCCATACCAAATGAGAAAAGAGCTTTTAGACAAAATCAGTTTACATACACATTACAATACGTTAGTACAACCGTTGCTTTGAATCAGACAGAGGGTCTATGAAAGTATAGTATACATTTATGGAACCAAAGACTGTATCATAATGCATAATGCACAAGGAAGTTGCAGCATGTTGGCATGAGCAACATTAATTATGTCATTTCCTAACATACCATTTCATATAACCTATACCAATATCTRTATGTACATATTTTCTGAGTTAGCACAAGTTGGGTACCCCAATAGCCACTAAACTGATCTCTGCATTTGAGCTAGTAGCGTAGAAATAGGTTATAATCTGTTCTGCATTTGAAAGGGAGGAAATATCTAGATTTCCAGTGGATTTCACTAATATTTGATGACTATTTTTTTTATATATCTTAGCTTCTCATCTGTTGTGATTTTCATCCTTACTCATTTTTAGATCTGTAGTGCTAGAATTTGTAAGGTAGTTTAGTGAGGCATGACTACTCCAAATTACTTTGCTTCCTCTTCAGATTAATAGCATCAGCACTGACACTTTGAGAGTTAGATCTCTATCATAAATATTCACCCTGAATTTGAAGGTGAAAATGCAACTATGAAAGTAACATAAAAGAGATCTGATATTTACCATTGATAATGTACACTCAATAAAGCATCTTTTAAAAATTATTTCTATTCTTTTTCACAAGTGCCCGAGATCCCAGCCCAGAAGTATCACTTCAGCAAACCACAAGCTATCCGTTTCTCCCAGAGAGGATCTGTTCTTTGAGATACCAGTGTTGTTTCCAGCTCAACACAGACTTTGTAACTGTGTGGCTGAGACAAACCACACTGAAGTCAAGGGAAAGATTTGGAGTGACTTCAGATATCTTCTGACCAACCAACCCTTCACAGAATGTGAGTGCAATACAAAAATATCAAAAGTGCATGCTGTTATGTAATCATTTTTTCTTCTTAAATACACTTACCGCCTGATCACCTTTAAGGTGATGTATCATTAGTTCTGAGTGAGTTTTTACTGGCCCTCAGATGCCAGTAGTGACCAAGAACAAAACTAAATCAATCTTTGTCAGGCCTGTAATTGAGCACTTCCCTAATTTATGAGACAGCTTTTCCATTAACAACAAAATCTTGAGAATTAAATAAAAACAGACCTTCACAAGTGCTGCTGCACTGGTGAGTAAAGTAAAAACAATGACAGATGTACACCCCTTTTCGCAGACTGACTTTGAAAAATTCTGTGTCACAGACCCAGGTCATATTCTGACAACAATTAGGAGCACTGAAATAAATAGTTGGCAATTCTTTGTTATGACAGGCTACGCAAAGTTTTCTTTGCCAGCTAGTACAGTAGTCTGTGTCTATGAATTATGTTATTACAGTGTGCCCGCTAGGTACAGTTCCTATGTGTCTGTGCTGTTATGCCTCTTTCACAGCATGATAACTTCTTTGTTTTAAATCTGAGGCAGCTGAAACTTGATGAAATTTTACATAGGGAGATGGAAATATTTCCTCAAGTTTGCTAGAACTGTGTTCGTTGTTAAACTAAAACACTCAAAACTCAACCTGAGCATTTTTCCTTTGGTCTTTCTAACAAAGCTTTGAATGTCTCATCAATTAAAACACTGAAACTTGACCAAATAAATCACTAAAAAATGCAAGAGTCATGTCGGAGAAATGGATTGATTACCTAACAGGTATTTTCTGCATCTAAGGGCTGCATTGTTATAACTTGTATTCACAAGACTAGTTCATGGATTTTAACTACACTGTTCTTGTTATGCCTTCTATTTTATGATTTGTGAATTTTTTAAAAAAGTATTAATTTGTTCCATTGCTTTTTCTACAGTTCTTCTCTTTCTAGATGTGTTTGGATTTTGGAAAGAAAAGGAGGAGGACTTGTTGATGTGGCATTACCAACATCTCTGAAATGAAAATGATGTTTAGCACATGCTTGCTTTAAAGAAGTCCAAATTCTGACTTTCTGAATTTATTATGTGTAATAACAGACCATACGTTTTAATATATTTTTTTTCATTTATGCAAATAGACAGACATACATGTACCAGCTAGAATACTGGCAGTTTATAAATTTCTGTTGACAATGTAATGAATTTTGATGAATCAGCATTAAGGCTAACTGTGCCTAGTTTTTTGAAGTACCATAAGAATCTAGAAAAAATGTTCACCATATATGTTGTAATAGCTAGGAAAATATAAGAATAAGAAAAAGGATGCTTTAGCATCTCATTTTGTTATCCCACTTGTAGCATATTTAAAATCAGTAATGTTAAAATCCTTAACATATAGGTTTTAAAGTGTTGGGTTTTTTTAACAATTATAAAATTAAAAAAACCAAAGCAAACAAATTCTTTCTGTAGATGTACATACACAATATATATGTACAAACACAATAAAATCTGAATACATGTTAGTAAAATGGGTAAATGGAGYGGAAAAAAGCTCTAAATAAAGATCTTTATCAAAAATAAAGATGGAAGAGAAGGAGGCAATGTCGCTATTTGATGTTGCAAAAGAAGCWCTATGGCATTCTAGTGAATATCCTTTCATTTGAAGTATTGTGTACATACATAAACTCCTAAGCAACTGAGATGATTGGCAGTTGCATTTAACTAACATCAAGCTGTCTGAAGTCAAATTTAAAACAAAGGTCCTAACTTGTAAGACTTTGAAGTACTGAAAGGAGATTCAAAATAGGAATCAGCTTTTAAAAGTGTAAATCAGGATATAACGGAAAATAATCTAAAATATACACACATTCAGTGGCTATATTGGAAGAAATAATCCTCACAATGCAGGAAATGAATTTTATAAGCCTCATTATTGCTGGAAAAAAGAAAAGTTCTGTGAATTCATTCTGTGCTTTGTATGTAAAGTACTTCATTAAGAGGCATCCCAGTGCTTCCATCCTCTCTGCAGCCGAGACCGGCACTCCTTTTTGGGTGAGCTGAAGGGAGAACCTGGGATCAGTGGCTGTGCTTCCTATATTTTGGATCCTCTCCCCTCACTAGAAGAAAGACAGCAGGAAATCTAATCTCCACAGATTCTGGTTGTGGCTTAGTGTTGGAGTCTTACCCTGCCAGACCGCAGGAGCCCGTGCTGCCCTCCCAGGCCTACTGCTCTTGTCCTTTCCTCTCTAGAGTACAGTGAAGGAAATGGAGCCTGAAGGCGAAGAAAGAGAACAGATGCAAGGTGGTCCAAATCCCTTCGTGCGAAGTCAATCTCTCCGTCTTCAGTGTCCAGTGAATAAAACTGTGATATTGCCACTCTTCACACCTGTAGATTCAATGTTTCTACCTTCACTCACATATGCTTGTATTAGATCAAGCCTTTTACATCCCCAGCCTGCTACCTAAGTACCTTTCCAGTTCCCAGCCTCCAGCGGCCAACATATATGACCTACTTCCCACAGCAGTGACTGGGACCCCCTCCCCCCRCCCGCCCAGAACTGCATTACTGTTCCCCAGTTGACAACGGCAGTTGTCCTTGTGCCCTGTAAGACACAAGCAAAGTCTTTCTTCTGCACCCATGGGGCCTCCTGAGAGCCCCACGATGAGCTCCTGTGCCATCCATGGCTCCAGATGCTCAGGCAGTGGTTTGTACCATTTAGGGGCAACTGGAAATAACTATAGTCCMTAAC
>NW_028186535.1:60423-125595 GCF_003343005.1 Rhea americana
TGCAAATGTTGCATGTGTTCAACATAAGATAATATAGAATAGTTTCTAAAAGCACAATAATTCATGTGAATGTTAAAAAAAATAGCTTTCTGTGATGCCCCAGTTCGACCTGTGTCCATTCAGCTCCTGACCTTGTCCCTGGTAATCAAGCTTAATTTATCTAGGTGATCTCTGTACTCCCAAGTATTGAGTAGTACTCAGAGAGAAATTCAGAAAGACAACAAAAAGCTAATGATTAGAAAGAAGTTTTCAAAGTACTGTAAACCAGCTCCTACACAAACTAAAGCTCATGAATAGTCCATTTGAAGGCAAATCTTACACACCCACCACTAAAATTTCACAGCTTCAGATGGTCTGTAGTCCACTGTCTGGAATATTACAACACATTCAACAGCTAATGAAATCAAGTAAATTAAAGGTACCTACAGAGCTGTCATATATCACTCAAAATTAAAGAAGCTACCAAAAAGCCACAATCGACRCCATTCCTCCTACAGGGTTGTGTAAGCACTTTATATCATGTTAATTTTAAAGCATCTGCATTTTTAAGGACAAACATGATCATTTTCAAACACTCAGCACGAAATAACGATTTTGATCACTGTTTCCTTTCCCCACGTTTTTGCAGGAAATATAGCTGTTTCCTAGACTTGTTTAAAAAAAATATCGCATTTGAAATGYACATGAAGTGACTGAAGATGTTTTGAAAACTGAGTAAACCTGTCATGAGCTTGCCAAGGCTGCCAATGTAAAGGCAAACAGCTGTACAATGGCAGCAGAGAGGCACTGTGTTGTGTTTAAATACAGTCAGGCAGAAGCCAGTGGATAATGCTCAGTAATGGGTTAATCAATACTTATTATGGTTTTATTGGTTCACTAAAGAGAGAACAGAACCTAGTGAGCACAGAGTCGAAAAATCACTGCATCTGATCTAGATAACATCTTTTCTCCCTTAGGGATTTCCCTATTCAAGAATCCAATTTACTATGCCTGATTGACAAGGATTGGATCCTAGGGAATCACATAACTCTTTTTAGGACCCAATAAAATCCTAATCATTTGTCTGACTGGTCAGGAGATTCAACTTTTACTAAACTGAGGGGCTTTGTTGCAATTAGCCTGTATTCTACTTGCAGTTGAAAAACTAAGCTATTAGGAGTCATTGCCTTCTAAAATGCTGGAATCATGCTGGGATGTGAATGCCAGATAGAGTTACTTTTCTTTGCAAAAGGAGACTCTTACAATGGATCATAAAATTCAGAAAGCTTAATGTTAAATGACATTAAATTGGGGACCCAAATGAYAAAAAATAGTATCTTTTAAGTCAAGGGCAAGACTTTTCTTTTGCATCTTCTGCTATTAAAAAGGATAGTATACAGCAGATTTCAGTCATTGAAATATATTTTTAGGAATAAAAGTATTATCTAAACTAGTATGTTCAACATCTTTAGAAAACAGTAAAAAATAATAAATGTAAAATAGCAATCCCTGTGTATTAGTGTTGTGGAAAACCATTTGCTAACGTTTCAATGTTATTAGTTTTACCTTTCCTTTCATTTTATTCCTGTGGATATTTCCATGAAAAAGGATATTGGTTCTGCATCTGAATGAAACAAACAGACTGCATCTCTGTTTGTTTCATGTAGAGCACTAGCATGTCTTACAGTAGCCAAAAGGTCATGCAATGTTCATGAGATGTGGTGACAGCATATCTCTGGCCTGGAAAAGTAGTAGGAATACCCTAGACTGGATCAGAAATGTTGGTTATCACAGCATTGGATTACTGATCCAACCTACACCAGGCCATGCCACATAGCTTTGCCTTTGTTGAAAAGAGTATATCTGCATGACTCAAATGTAGTAATTCTCTTGCACCACCATTAAAATAACCTTTTTTTTTTTTTTGAGCAACTAGTTTACATGGACAGTAACTGTCATGCCAGCTGACTCTATTACAAAGGTACATATTAATTTGTTCTCTGCATGAGAAATACAGAAGCTATTTATATGTCATTTTGTGATTAGAGTCTACAAAATACTCAATACAAAGTACTACAGGACTATTTGTAGTATTTCAGAAGCTGTTAATTGCTGTTTCTGTTCATATCTATGCAATGAAAAAGTGGTGTTGTAGCACTTAATAGATGATCCTCATTTGAACTATTGTTCTTGATTGAATACCAAGGTAGAATCAGAGCTATAAAGTGAAATGAAAAGTAAGCAACAGGCACATCTTAAAGAAATACAGATCTTGATCTACAAATTTCTTCCTCTGGAAAAGAATATTGAAGAAATCCCAGCAATGCTGCTTTTTGGATTTTCTTCCCTCTTATTCCTTCAAGATGGTAGAGTTTGCCCCCCTGTTACAGGCCAAGAATATCAATACAAACCCGGCAAGCGTTCAGTGGACTGCTTCAGACTAATGTCATCTATACTCCACATCCATGTTATCTCCCAGACACGCTGAAATCCACAAAAGGAGGAAAACCTTAGGTTAAACTATGTTTTACACTGACGTTTTCCTTATTCAGTCAGCTAAAGAAAAATCTTTCTCCGAGGTCTGGTTTCCAGGCTCTGCACATCTTTTTTTTTTTTTTTTTTTTTTAAATCTTAACCCATGCTTTATCAGTTGCCACAGATGTCCTTAGACCGATAGGGATTTATTTCACTTAACCTTAGATAAAAAATTAGGCATCAAACAGAAATTAGGGTCCTTCTGCAGTGAATGGGGAAAGATGGACATCTTTGGAAGGCAATTCATCTGATACTACAGTAGGGACCATGAATAACTCCTGGAAATGCTTGGGTCTCCATATAGAGGGAACACAGATGACTAGATTAAAGTAGATGTCTAATTTTGAAATGGGTAAAACTAGATTAAATGCATCTTCTCAACAGTCATGAAGGGGGAAGAGAGTCTCTCTCTGGGGTATAGAGAATGAAAGAAAAGATCTGATGAAGCCTCAAGAGGTTTTATATATGGGCATTTTGTAAACACCGGAACATTTTTTAGACTTCAGATATTTAAATGCCTCATCTCTATTTCTTATGGATACTTATATCTAGATATCTAATAAAAATTCTTAAGGTATTTCTTTAGGAAATATTCCTCACCCACAGATCAGATATTTTTCAGTTCACAGTGACTTATTTTAAGGAAATTTAATTCTCAAGGAAAGTATACATTGGACAGCACTAGAGACTGAAGTCTTTTATTTATTTAAAAAAAAAAAACACTGTGGTTAATGGCAAGTTAGTTATTCCATATCACCCCACTATTGTGCCTTGTTTTATGGTAGACTTTCAAATTTTTTATAGTGTGGAACATACTTTAATAGATTATTTAGAGTCTGTCTTACCTCTCCCTAATCACAGTCACAAAGACCACTTCCCTTCTTTTCATTGCTTGACAGCTCTCTGGTACTAGATTAATCACTTCCAATGAAAATTAATGTTAGGAAAGTATTTAGGTCAAGATTTTTAGAAGTGAGTATTGGCTCAGAATGCCCACTCTGATGCACATATAGGACCTTCTTTTTCAGAGGAGACATAACCACCTTTTTCTGAAAATCATCAAATTTCTTACAGATTATAATATGCATGTAAGATCTGTAGACCGTATTAGAAATCTTTTTTTTCAGTTTCAATTTCAAAATTAAAATAGAATTTCAAGAGAACATAAAATTTCACTTCAATTCTGATTTTTAATGTATTTTCTTTGGTTCTCAAACACATATTACAATGAAGTAGTGAGMACATTGCTAAACTATTAAAGAGACTCTTCTTTAAAAAATGTCACTGGCTGTCAGCACTCTTTGTGTTTGGTATTTTCTTCCATTTGCGCAGTGTAGATGTGTGATTATCAGGCAGGGTATGGCTAAGTTGTTCCAGTTAACTGCATCAGTTAGAATCTAAAATAAGTAAGTGGTTCAAAAACAAAATCCAGAATGTCAAAGTTGCATTCCTAAAACACACTTCCAGAGTCTATGTAGATGCAGGTGGAGCACATAAAGTCCTCTGGATATTGAATATACTGAGTAGTCCTGAAAATCAGCCTGATTTTCCTAGGATGACAAATACTATGATACATTAATCCGAACAACTATGTTTACAAATTGAATTTCTACTTAACCTTGAATTTTATTGCTTTCCTTGATAGTGACATTGCCTAATGTTATTGAAATGCTTTCTCTCTGCGACTATGAATTAATTGCCTCCTTTTCTGGTTTTCTGATCTTAAAATAGTATGAATACAGACTGTGTATTCTCAGGATATCTACTTTTTAATTAGTTTTGAAAATTATTTCAAAGGGATCTAAAGTTTCAGTCAAAATTGGATTATTTACTCTTGTTCTCTATGATCATTATTTCCTCATAAAATATAAGCTTTTTCATATCTAATAAAAAAAATGTTTTTTATTTTGCTTTTTATCATCATTTGAAATGGAGAATTCGGCAAACCAACCTGCATCCATCCATATATATATATATATATGTGTGTGTGTGTGTGTGTGTATATATATATGTACATGTATATATGTGTGTGTGTGTATATGTATATATAATGTATTTTATACATATAATTCTATAATTATATATGCATAATTTTCCTAATTAAACTAAAGAAAAGAACAAGACATTATGCCTTTTGAGGTAACCTGCTGTTTGACAATTCTTTTTTTTTTTTTAAAAGGACTGTTAGTCCTGTTAGAGACTATGGTCCTTATAAAGCTATTCCGTACCTTCATTTAACTTAAAGATTTCTAATTATTTTGTTGCAGTAATAATAATAAAAAAAATTAACAGCAACCAAAATCAAAATATATTTTTGTTTTTTTCCTCCTTTAAATTTAGGCTGCTGTATCCAATTTGGGAGCCTTTGCCTTCCAAGTATATGGTATTAAGAAAAAAATACATATCAATGTTGCAGAGAGGAAAGTTCAATTTTAGGCCTTTCTTCTCATGCCAAAGCACAGGTGCTTCAGATACACCTAATTATAGCAGTAATTAAAGTTATTACCTTACCTGTTTATTCAAGGGCACAAGGACTTCTAATGGGAACAAATCAAGATATAAAGACTTGCTGTCAATTAGACTTGAAGGCTTGAGGAGATAATGAAGGAGGTTTGGAGTTGGGTTTCACTTCTGTACAATAACAAAAATAGTAATTCAGCACCTCTTACTTTTCCTGGAACCGTCCCAACAGTTCAGGAGAAGAAAGACAAGAAGATTACGTGGGTAACGTGATCTTAAGAGTACCAGAGAATAGTGGTGTTCTCCCTTAGCTGCRTCTACGGCACAGCCTGCTGCCAACAGAAGATGGGACTGCTAAAAATATAAGCCCATCAACTTGAGAACAACAAAACTGTTCAGCTTCTTGTCACAGATCCTGTCAATATAGTGCAGGCCAGAAAAAAAGACAGCTGAAATGTGACTCTGCTGTGGGCAGTGCATTCATGAGCCCTTGTCTTAGTAAAATGGCATGACATGACTAGTGCTACTTTCATAGAGGAGTAATTTAGGACTGGCAGTACACTGAAAATATCCTTCTGCTGGATGTTTTCTTAGACCGTGTGCCTACATTAAAGTAAGAAAAGAGGAACCATAGCAACCCTAAGGCAAGATAAGTGATTTACTGGGCCTCTGTACTCATTCTATCATTAGTTCTATCATTTTGAATCTAGCAGGTTCAAAATAGCTATGTTACACAGACTTTGAATTTTCCTATCGGATTGTTTATTGATTTTAATGTTATGGAAGGCATACATATAGTTCAGGATAGAAAACTGCAGGAATCATTTGTATATTACCAGCCAACTGAAAATATCAAATGTGCATCACTTAATGAATTAAATTAGTCACACATTTTAAATATTCTGTTCTTGGTGTCTGATTTCATTATGCATATTTTATAGCAAATTACTAGGAATGTTGCTTGATAAGTTGGAAGGCAGTATACTTCAGTTACAGGCATTAGTTTGCTTCTTTGGGACTGGTACTTTGAAAAATTAATAAAATCATAGAGCACCTTTTAAAAAGTAACTGCATATAGCAGGGAAAATGAAATGACAGAGAGGAAATAGGAAATAGGAATAACAGTCCCTCTGTTATTGCATATGTCCCACAAATAAAGAAAGTGATTTTATATGTTAGKTCAGTGGGAATTTAGAGCAGCAGGTGCACTGTACCCGGTCAGAATCTATTCACACCAAAGAGAAGCACCAGAATACCCGTAATTAGAGCCATGACTAAACATGGGATTTCTTAACTTTTTACAATAGGTCAGAATTTGTTTCCGAGATATTGGAAAATATGATATAATTTTATACTTAGGTGCTTTATAGGCTACACATTTATTATGTAGTTGAAGGGGACTGGTCTTACTGGCCAAGCTGTCCCACAGTGCTAAGCTGCTATGATTTCCATTCCTATGCTTATTTTCCCAGACCATGATGTCCCACAAGAAGCCATCAAGGAAACAAATAGGGTCTGCATGTTAATTTAAGGTCAGGACCTTGCAAATAGATCCATTCACACATGTCCCATAGATTTCATTAACTTTGCAAGATGTAGACTTTAGGCCCAAAGGTTATGTTAATTCTGTGTAGGAACTTTGAGGAAGCTCTCCAAGRTTACGGGAGGTGTGAAATAGATTTCTTCCTTCAATACGCTGAAGCTCTTCTGATGTTGTCTGGGAGACACTAAAGAAGACTCAGGGAACATTTTAGGAATGCATTTTATTTACAGATAGTTCTCTTTATCTTTWWTTWWTTTATTTATTTATGCTTTYTTGTTAAAAAAAAGCAAAATCACAGTCTTTTGTAGCTTCCTACTGATTACTCCCTACCCAATGTCCTAATATGCTATTTATTACGTCACAAGGGCTTATTATAGAAATTACTGAGGTTATAAGCAAGGTTATGATTTTAGTGGTGAAACAATTCATAGAAAAAATGAGCATTAAGTAAATATAYAACTCTTGCAGGATTTATAATTGTWCGTGAGCCAGTAATTTCTCCTTTTAAAGTCAAGAGGTTTCATATAAATACAGACAAATTTGCAACAGTGACTCCAGGACAAACAGTATCTCAAAATCTTCTGATTCAATTATTGGTTTTAACTCCAATTTCCACAGTATCAGAGAACTAGCTCTTCTGAAGCAGCCAAGACAAAATAGTGGAATTTTCAAATTATTCAATATTCAAAGATTTTTCCACTGTGATGTGAGGCAACTAAGAGTTATTGAGAGGAACCTGAAGCCCTGCATACTTATAGACAGCTAAATCCAAATTTCCTACTTTAACTACTTAATTTATTTATCACTAAGCTGAAAAATCAGATGCCTGAACCCATCCCCCAGGAATRGAGACCACTCTTTTTACAGTTATTAGCAGACCACTACTTGAAGAAGCCTGTACTGAAAGCACTTGCAGCTAGGCAACAGTAAGCACAAGGTGCAAAACAGCTGATCTCACTTTGCATCTGGTATTGGCCTAAACATTAGCCAGTTCTCTCCCCATGAAAATGCTCTAACTTAGGAGTCCTGTGTCCTGGCTCCTGCTTCCTCAGTCATGTGTGTGCATACATATAATAATTTGCATTAGACAACTCTTTTTTCTTAAAAAAAAAAAAAAAAGACATTTAGCAAGAAGTATGAGCCAGAGCTTACCCCCCGCCTCTCTTGTTAGAGTGTTTATTAACTAATCTGCACAGTCCTGCTTTCCCTTGCCTACCTCCTTCTGCATCCTAAATTCCTGCATTTTCTGTATGCACAACTGTTCAGCCTCATAAGGAACCCATAGACAGCTTCAAACTCTGCTAGACTAAGGACAGACTACAGTTTAGGACTTGCACTTTTTGGACAAGTCACCGCTCTTGACTGCGCACTGTAAAACCTCCCTAAGGTGAGGAATCCCCACCACAACAGCTAAGCCCCTTCTGGGATCTCCGGAGGGCACCGAGCATTCTTGAGCATACGTTGCACCTCGGTGTCGGCACACAGAGAGACGTAGGCTGGGGAGGGCATAGCTGTTTATTATAGAGTGAGGTCTTCCACATACCATAACACTCTAACTTTCTCAAAGTAGGACTAGAAAGCAGAATACATTTGCCATTTCAGAAAGAATTGCTTCTGAATACAGGGGCCTTATCTATCTGCCATTAGTTACTGAGTTAAAAAAATCTCCCTTTGAAGGAAATACGAGATGTTTGCATTAGTAATGATCAAACCTGGACTATCTACTAGAGCCATGTGTAGCTCATCTTTATTATTATATTTTTTAAAGCAGGTTCTCCTTCTTCTAYTCTCCCTTAAAATTTGGTTCAGTGTGTTATTTCCTTCTCTATATGCACAACAAACCTCAGCAYATTTCCAGTAATTTAGTCATCTGAAAGCATTTAAAAGATCCTTTGCATTGCWTCATATCAGTCTTGTGATAGGCAATATAGCACAGATATAGAATATATACACATTCACTAGTTTTTCTCACTTTACTTGAAGTACTCTACCCAAGGTGATTGTGCTTGTTCAGTAATAGAATCTTCTCAKGAAAACCCACCCCCATTTGTTTATTTGCCTGCATAATAACAAATACCATTCTGTCTGGAGAAAATCCCTTCTCTGTAAAAATACTGAATTATTGGCACCACATACCTCCTCGATGACACCTATTCCCACTTAAGTGCCACAAAAAGAGAGTGGAGGATAGTAAGACATGAAGTCCAGGGGCACTTACAGCAGACATCATGACAAATTATGTAACATCAAGCACCTGGGAAAACCATGATGACTGTTTGGAGTGTCAAAATATCTGCAGCATGTAACACGAAAGTGCTGCTTGCTCTCTCACTTTGTTTTTTTTTTAATATTCCATACACTCTTTGAAGGCAGTCCCATGATAGCAGACAACAAACTGAACTTCAAAGAAATAATGGATTCTGACACAGTGCATSATTTTTTTTCACTTTCCTTGAATTWTCACTCTCCAGTTTTACACTTTTCCCAAGCAATAGGCAATCTGCCAAGGGGGCACAACTTGAACTGGTCAACAACTGGGCCTCTGATTCCCTTTCATGCTGTAGAACTGAAAGCAATAGATTTTCTGTTCTTTTTTTCACTTAAGAAGTGCTCTTGATTTGTGCATGCAAAAGTAAAAAGAACAAGTAGAGGATGCCTTTTCCACAGGCTTCCCTTGCTAGTGTGCTTACAGGTGAGAAACGGACCATTTTCAATCACCATTGTGATCCTGAATATTCTTTTTTCCCTAAGCAACCTAGTTTTCTTTGTGCAATAAGCAGACAAGAATGTGCTGACTACAAAAATATTGTATTAAAAATAAACATAGGGAAAGTGGGTATCAAGATCATTGTTGGTCACCCCAGAAATAACTCACTTGCTTATACCTGGACTAAGTCTTGTGAGGTGCTGAACACTGCGTCTCCAGCAGCTTCACATTGCAAAGCCAGCTCTCTAGGAAAAGTGAACAGTTGTATCATCTTCTGCTGCTGCAGTAGATCAGGGATTAAAGTGTGCAAGATCAATATAAGCAGCTTTGATGCTTCAAAGTCATTTGCCTAAACACCGACTATAGATGCAGGACAAGAGAGTTTGTCATATGCACCTACACAGCAGAGAGAGGAGCTTAAAGTGCCCTTTTACACAGTGCAATTTACCCTGAGTGCAGATTGCATTACAACAGGGTGAGTGGCCTCTACAAGGCAGCTATTCCCACTCCTTTGCAGATGCATGGGGAGTGAGTAATGTCTGGCTCTGACCCCTGCCCCTGACATACTGACCAGCACAGCCGTGCTGGTGCAGAGAGAAGAAATCATCTGTGCCAGGTAAAAGGCTAATGCAGTTTATTTTCTTCCTGGAGCAAGGGGTAATCAGGGACTATACTGTGACTCTCTGAGTCATGGATCAGTCCCTGATCTCTGGAGACAGGGCAGCGAAAAACTGCTAGCGATAATTCGGCAGTTCAGCTCCTTGAAAGCAAGATGTTAAATACAGAGCAGAAAGTTACATTTTAAGGATCAGAAGAATTACAGAAGTATGTGCAAAAGATATACGCTGTGTAGTTTATCTTCTTTTGGGTGACTTTTCCCATTTATAACTACAACACACCCTGCATTGTCCATGTTCTTCCACTGTCTCATATCATTACTAAAATTAGCTGATCTTTGATCATTTCTACAACCATACTGCCTGTAACTTTCAGCAATTATTTTTCTAATTATGTTTTTCAAGTTTTTACACAAAAGTCAAATGATAGGCTTACTTTTAAACATTTTAGATAAGTTGCTTTCATCTCATCCCTAATAAGCTGTAGAGTTCTTGCACCAGATATATTTATCCAAAATAATTTTCAGCAGCGCCCAAGGCTTTGCTAACACAGCTATTTGTTTATGAACAGTTACAAGGTTGTGGYGCAATGTTCACGTGTTTAAATCTTTAAATAACATACTTTCCTAGGTTTTGATCTTTCTAAGAAAGATCTTAATTTATCCATGACCCAATGAAATGTTGCTAATTTATTTTAGATTGTATAAAGATTGCTGCAAATGCTGATTTTCAGCCATCACTATGTACAAACTGAATAACTGAGATTTTTTAAGTATTGCTGGACCAAGAATGGTCACTGAAAGTCTTGTCAGTGTGATATTTTGGACAACGCACACAAATCTCTATTTGACAGTCTCCTCTGATACGTGTTACTGAACGTATATTTTTATTCACAAAAGTTGTTGTAGTGCATTTAATGAGACTGCTTGAAAAACTGAGGATTACTTGTATGATAAACCTATTGCAAGATCTGGTCAATATGCGTGAGACAATATCATATCAAACGGTGTAGATTCTGTGTGAGATAGGCATATCTCTGTTCCCCTCTGGGTAATAATCATTCAATGATGCATCATCTAATGCATTCCAATACTTGTAGTTTTTGAACTCAGCAGAAGTATAGGGAGATTTAGCACGTGTGCCGTGCTAGGCCTGCTTTTATTGTTGTTGACTAGGTATCAGGCAGAGAGAGTTTCTCTCTCTGACACCACTTTATTGCAGTTTTCAAACAGACACTTCACACTTTGTCTGAACACCAACCATAATTTCTGTCACAATTCATTAAGATCCAACAAGCTCTCCTAAGGCTACTGTGGAAACTTCAGCAGTTAATATTCAAAACATGAAAATCTAGGCTTGGATTCTAATTTGCTACTGATGCAATATTAAAGCAATATATGTATAAAATATTAATGCTGTATTTGTTCTGAATTTATTTTATTTAATTTTTTACACAAGGATAAAACCCTTGCGGCCTTAAAACAACATGTCTCATTTTCAAGGATGTCCTGGGGGGCAAACAGACAAGGATATACACACAGCATGGTAACCTGAACAATAGCATGGTAGAAGCACTGTGTTGAAAGATATACTCTTTCATGAGCAGAAAGGGTTTTGCTGATAAAAATAAAAATGTCATCTTATCTGTTTGACCAGTTGATAGGATGTAATTTCTAATACTACCCCCTTGAACCTGTCCAAGAAAGAAGCCTGGAGAAAACTTGGAGATAAGGTCCTTCACTTATTCCATTAGTATCAAGAAAAACTCAGATTTCTTTTTCATAGAGAGCATCACTTCAATATTCAGACTAACTCAAGCTTAAGAAGTTGCATGCATGTTAATTGCCCAGGTCAGGAAAGAAAGTTTGTGGAAATTCTGGCTTCATCTGTAATACTGTAAGAGTCTGAAGGCTTAAGGCTAAGATAAGCAATTTCTTAGAATTAGATTAATCAACAGTGTATTCATCCAGTTCAAAAAATGCTAAGTTCCTATAAATGTTGCTTTTTAATTTCCTCATCACAAATACTGAGATAGGACATGCTGTGTCCTATATGATTTTTGGACATTGCCTGCTCAACATTCAGTATACCCAGTTCCACTGAGTTCTGGCATTACGAGAGAATAAAAAGGTACTTTTGGTCTGTGTCTCTACGTCCAGCGCAAGCAAACCAAAACTGATCATGAATTGGGCTAGAATTAGTAAACAGTTTCTAACCATCAGAGCAGTGAGGTTCTGGAAAATTAGTGGTAGCAAAAATAATGAACTACATCTTAAATGGAGTTTAGTAAGTTTATGGAAAAGATTATAGAATGTGGTTTCCTGGAATACCAGAGGCCTGAAGTTGATGATCTCAGCGATCCTTCCCAGACCTATGTTCCTAAATATGAAAGGCTTATTGCCTTTAACATTTGAGTTACTAAGCTGTGTAAAAATCCTGCTTCATTTTCTTAAAGTCTTTCTTTATTCACAGGACTAGCTTTTATTTTCTGGGCAGGATGCTCTAATATAGATAATATGTACTTATAGATATACAAGGCACTTTTATAATGCGTGAAAGAAGGGCCTCAGTCTGTTCATATTCCAAACTGAAATAAACATGATAAAAGACACAAGGCAAACTAATCTGGTGCATTACAACTCAAGTTGTGCATAAAATTTACAAAGTTACAGAGCAACAATGTATTTATATACTGTTCATCACTTTGCAAACCAATTTGGGAACTGTCTTATGACCTGTCTTATGTTACYTGACTGTCAGGTCTTAAGGTATCCAAGATATGATAATAACAATGCAAATGTCCTAAGAAGCTTTTCTTCCAGTTGCAGTGCAAATAAGTAGACAATTAATTTGAAGTTTTTTAGAATGCGCAGCAGTCTGGAGCCTTCTACCATCAGAATATAAATAGTATTTCTTATTCATTGCAGATAAAGGATAGTCCCAGCCTYTTTCATCTTCTTTATTTGAAAGAGATCAACCAACAGAAACACTCCTGGAAGAGGCATATCTCATGACCTACTCTGCCTCAAAGCTACCTGCATAGAAACAGGGAGAAATAGAGAGACCTTCAGAGGCAGAATCATCTGACAGACCCAGAATATACATCTACTTCCACATGCTAAGTCTGCATCCTATGCAAGGCAAGAAAAGCAAAGAAATAGGTCTAGATCTAACTGGAAACTAGGCTTCTCAGGATTTCTACTAAAAGAAAGTAGAGTGTGAAGAAACAATAAAATAAAAGGAAAGACTAAATATCAGAATGTGCAAGCTTAATGTAAGAACTTTCTTATGTAAGCAACGTTTGGATCTTGCAAAGGAAATAAAACCAAATAATGAACTGCTATTTAGCCATATGATTTAAAAAAGAACAGAAGAAAGTAGCAGCACTGAATCTATACTAAAAATATCTACATTTGCTTCAAAAGCTAAATTAATATCTTTTTTTCAGTTCTCAATAGGTATGCAATGCTGAACGCAAAGGAGAAGACAGGCTTACTAGTGAATTATGAAAATACACAAGAAAATTCAAACAYCTGAAGCAGAAGCAAAGCTCTAGCAGTCTAATGAACTAAAATCAAATCAGACTTCATGGCATTGTAGAAATCTGAAAGAGCTACCACAAGAAAATGTAAGATCTGGTAGTAAAGATTTTAAATAAATCTATCAAGTCATGGCTCTACCATTTTAATGCAAAATAGAAAATGTAATTCCTTAATTTGAGAAAGGGAAATGAATATGATCAAGGCACTGGTATAGAGTCCCACTAATCTGATTCCAGTGTTATGCAAGGCATTAGAACTTAATACAGTAAGGAAAGAAACTTAAGCAGTAAGGGTTATAACTACATAGCTTCTCATAGAGCTCACACCACTATGTGGTTGTGTATCACCGTTGTATTTGGAAGCCACAGTAACTCATTCACATGGAATTAATTTCAGTGAGTTCTTTTCTATTTAGAGAAAAAGTATAAAGTTCATATAGCAGCTCTACCTTAGCCATGTTGAGTAGCATATATATCTTTATTTGTATATAATGATATAWTCAAGAATATTTTCCAGGAGAAAATGAATATTAAAAACTATGCGTGCATGATATAGATTAATATTTTCTTCAATAAATAGCTGTCTAACAGACTTAGTTTTTCTCATTTGTTTGTTTTCTTTTATAAGGATAAAAGTTCTCCAAGATGTAGATTTGTTGGCTGTATTGGTGGTAGAGTTAGATTCCTTCTTTAATTCACTGTTTCAGGAGAAAAAAAGACTTAGACTTTTAGATATTTGGGGTTTGTTCAATTAAACTCATTTGAGAAGTATATTAATGGTCATCTGAGACTGGCTGGGAACTCAGCAACAATGGGAAGAGCTGCTGAGTTTTGTACCAAATTAGTAAGACACTACTTCAACACTAAACTTGTGTGTTTTTTCCTATTGGAATAATTATGTAAGATTTCTGCAGTCTGAAATGGCCTTTGTTTAAAGAACAAAAAGAGTGTAGATATTAATATTGCAAATTCCCCTACCTTGCCCCAGTAACATGACTTTATTGTTAAACTAGGAGGACCTCTTATAATCATTCTAAATTAGCTGTGTTTTTAATATGTAATTCATATTTTCCACTAAGTTTAAAAGCAATATTACCTACTTTGCATTAAGAATAAGAATCTTGTGCATGTTTAGTGGTTGCCCTTAAAACATCTGTATATATCATTGAAGAGYACTTTACTACACCATATTATACTGTAATGTCCAACATTCAGAAAAATAAATATTACACTATAGAGAAATCAATTCAAACGCTGCGCCATAGTAAATATTGCTACTTTTAAAATGCAAGTAATATGATCTCTGTATTGTTCTCTTATTTAAGAGAACTCTCGCTAACATACATATGTTTGATCTGAATATTATATTATCATGTAGTTGTAAACACAGCATTTTGCAAATATTTCCTTCTTTTTTTGCTGGGTACCTTAATTTGTTAAGCCTAACTTAAAGATTGTAAATCTGGRGGGACAAGGTCTTTCTCTTTTCATTTCTTTGTGAAATACTTAGCATACCTTAAGCATTGTATAAGGACAATAAAGACTGCCTTAGCAAAAAATAGAGAAATTACAGAGAATAGTTTTAATCTTACCAAATATCTAATTAGAAAAGTTTATTCATTACTGAAATTATCACAAAAAAGAAAAAAATAATATAAAACTAATATTTAAAGGCATGGGTTGAACGCATGTCTGAGAAGGGAAAGTGAATATTATATTTTTTGATTTAATTGTCCTCACTGATGATAATTGCATAGAATTTTGGTAGTCTTCTGAGAAGAAGAATAAATAATAGAAGCAGTTTTATAACAATTACCTGAGAAATGCCGAGACTATATGGTAAAYTCTGATAAGTACTGTGCTGTAAGTAATACTCTGATAAGTATTTGTAGGCACTTTAAAAAATGTACTCATACAGAGAAAAAATTGTTAAGTTTGTCTATTTCATGAGTAGATTTCTGGTTTCAGTAACCTTTCTTTCTGTTCGAGTGTGGGCATAGATAGTTTTTGTTGGCATGGTTGAGAAGGCTGACCACTGGCTATGAAAAAAAATGAATAAATCAATAGTGATTGTCATGATAACAAGCAATAGGTCACTGGAATCGCCGCTGTAGCATTATGCATGCGTAGAGACATGTTGTTTGGGTCTATAAAGCTAGTARTTATCTATGATTACACAGCAAATTTAGTCTTAGAGATGGAAGTCAGCAATTATGATCTCATAATCAACTTACTATTCCATAAAGATAAAATAAAGTTAAAAAGAATCAGTCTATATCTTTGCATAGGTGCAAATAGCTCTACCAATAGTACTGATGTATCTTTTAATTCTTTAGGTATAAAATGAAATTCTACAATGTAGATCAAAATATAGTAATAGGGAAGTAGTATGAAAATATGAAGCAAGCTCAGTGCTCCTGAAACGTATCAAACTGAAATCCAAGTAGAATGAAGRCATATTTTTTAAAGAATAGTTAATGGACACTTATGCTTAGATATCAATCTATTCTGAAGAAATCTGCTATAATTAGGAAAAGATAGATCATTTTCCAAGATAGTTCTTAGTGTCCACAAGGTTGGCTTTTGAGCTGCAGAARACATTTGAGAAGACATAGCTGGTGTTTATGAAATGGRCAAACATTACATCAAATTACTACTCAGCAGCTACTCAGCACTTCACATTTGTGTGAGTACTTTTTGGTTATTGTAGTAAAGTGTTTAAGTGAAGACACTCAAATCCTGACCAAAGGGATATGGACYATCCAATCATCTCTACACTTGTCTATTGGACTAATGAATAGTGAATTGTTTTACTTCTACTATAAAAATGCTTACTAGTAAAAACAGATATTTAGCAACCAGATGTGACCAATTTTATTGCAAAGACTGAATATTAGAGAATTATTTACTTTAGTGTGGCTTATTTCGTCCCAACTTCAGGCAGCTTGTAGCCCTGAATCAAGAACATCAAGATTTTGTATCATTACAAAACAAATTTTGCATCCAGATTTGTTTTGCTGTAATTTATCTTCTGATATGGGTTAAATAAGCTGACAGTTCTCTAAATACTACAGAGAAAATTTTAAAGTAACCTTAAACATTTATCAGATTCATATGTTCTAAAAGTAACTATTGTTCATAACCGTTCAATGAACTAATATTTATGAAGAATATAGTGAAATGTTTTTTACAAAGCAGATGATTGATCTTAAAACTCCAGAAAACTATGTAGCTATCACTGTTCACAAAATCCTGCAATGCTACAGATATTAAATGAAACTATGAGGAGATAATTCTAAACAGATAGAAAAGTATGTCTTTGCATTGAGAGCCATGAACTTCCAGAACATGCTGCCACAGGCAGTTGTGGTGGCAGAGAGTATCCACCACCACATCAGACAAATGCCTGGACAACTGATCCATGAGAYGCTGGTAACAGACTTGCCAGGGAAGAACAACTAATACACCAGCTGTGGACTCTGGGAGGCTGTGAGGCAAATGGACCGCAGAGAGTTGCAATGTTCATGGGACCTACCTAAATAATTTGCACTGTTGGAGACTAATACGGGGCTAAACATGGCACTTCTGGCATTCTTAGCCACTTGCCCTTATGTTTTCATAACTGATAAGAATGTCTGTCCTCATCCAGTTATGAACTAAATAAACTCTAATTGTCTCTAATAATCTTTTAAACTCTCTTGGACTGATTTTGGCCCTTACCTAAGCATCTAGGCCCCAACTCTGATGYTGGGGTGCTTCAGAAAAGCTGGGAAAATACAGCCCAGTTCCTTCTTTTTCTCTCACAGAGGTGTTATATTTTGAAATTTTTCAGGAAACCAGACTCCAGGGATAAATCGGGAAAGGATAGGGATACAATACAGAAAAAGAGAGAAAACTCATTATGTATAGGTATTCACTGCTGTCAGAGCTATTATGCATATACATATRTATAAATATATATCTAAATCTTGACTGCAGTTTCTAGTCAAGTGTCATTATTTAGGAAAGATGGAATCATRGAGAAAAAGGAGAAGCTTTTCGCATTTACTCCCTTCYCCTACTTTTCCTATAATCTAAAGTTAATTCTCATATCTTCACCTCATTTTAGTTTTAGTAGTTTTCAGAAACTACTAGTGATTTGGTAATATCTACAGTACTAGCAGCCATTTGGGGAGGTGCATTAGAGGAAAAACAAGGAGATTGTGAAGGAGCTTTTTCAGCATAYAATCTATCAAAAGAAAATCTTAAGATCTGGGAAGATTTCATGTGAAAAGCATGAAGAAGAAAAGAGGGTTGGGTCCATAATATGATTTCAGCAACACATCACAATACCATCACTACTTTCAGCCCAACATCAGACTTCTCTTCCCTTTGATGGATGTAGACAGCTCTGTGGTTGCAGAAAGAGGAAAGGTGGAGTGAAGCTTGTCACATCTAAATAAACCTTGTATCTAACTTGCTACTAAACTTTTCTGTATCTTCCCAGTGTCCTTTCAGCACAGTACCCCTCCTTCCAGTACAGTTTGTCTTCTCTTTGATTACTTTCTAACTGCTATCTCCAACTTACAATTCTTGTACTAACTCCCATCCTTACCAATAATTTTGAAAGTACTCTACCCAAAGCTATGCTGAAGTCATGGTAGATTACATGTACAGCATTTCCCTTGTTTGTAGAACTGTTTATCTAATCAAGAAAGCTATTGGGTTCATCTACCACGATCTGTCTTTGGTGAACTCAAGATGCATTTTATCCCATTGTCCATSTACTTCCTTTCCTAATTATTAGTTAAAAGTTACACTGGAAACAACGTGCACTTTAATTAGTTTCACAGTCAACTATCTTGAAGTACACCTAAGCATGTGTGCTGATAATGAAAACACATAGCACACTTTTTTAACTATAAAGAGTACATTTTGAGTATGTCAGATTACTTACATGACTAAAGTTACACACAACATTTACACAATATGGTACTAAGTTACCGAAAATACATGAAGCTCTAACTCTACTGTGAAGCAGGGAAATTTATGTGAATTTAAAATAAAAAATTTTATTATGCTAATGAGAAACTCTTTGTGCATCTAAAGACCTTAAAATAAAGAATTAAAATTGTTCATTGTTAAGTTCATTATGTCTTTTCCTAATTTTGAAATGCTTATTCACGCTACCTTAATGTTCTTTGAAAAAAATGCATGGAGAGAAGATTGTTTGTTTTGAATGGTTTTCTCATTGTTTTGGGGGTGAGGAGAGTGATTCAGGTGCCAGATGTCTTGYGATATTTTGGACTCTCCAGGGTCTCTTGGATATCCTGGCTGGCCTCGGGCTGCCATTCTAAAAGGTGTAGAGCCCCACATGTCTCATGTCACATCTGCCAGGTTGTGTGTATGTCCTGGCTGCCACAATGCATCTAAAATGAATGTATGTTTAGCCACCTGGATTATTCAAAAAGTATGATACATAGCAAATAATTTATAAAAAAGTAAAATATTATAATTAATACAATGCAGCCATATATGCTACCAAATATTCCAACAATAAATGTAATTTTTTGAATGCCGTCTGCCACTAGTCTTCCAACACTTGATATGCAAACCTTAAGAAAAGAAACTGTCAAGTAACTAAAATAGCATATAAGTGGTTCACTCATTTCTTGACGATCTCATATTAATTTCCATTTTAGCTGTCTTAACATACGCTGAAAAAAGGTTTTGAGAAACTAGGTAATCTATTTGCAAAAGTTAACAGTAACAACTGCTATATTAGTGTTATCATGCTATTTTCCAAGTCAAAAACAATGAAAAATTTGAAAAGGAAAATTTGAAATAAATATTAAAAATCCTGACAGACTTGAAAAGGAAAGGCTTCCATTTGGGAAAAGCTGTATGCTATGTCTAAAGGAGTAACTTTGAGTATAAATACCAAAATCAACCATATTGATCTGAATTGCCATTATAGGGCACAGAGGAAGAGGCACTGTAATTGGGAACAAAAGCTGTAGTAGCCACACACCAGATAATTTTGGAGTGTGTACATTTAGCTTTATGCCTGTACTTGCCTTTATTGTCTTCAATGCTTAAGTGCCCATTTTAAATAACATTATTTTCTGAACAAAAGTCTTATTATTTTAGATCAGGAGACAAATCTTCAGATAATGTAAATAAATATAACTTTACTGAAAAGAGAAGCCACTTTCTCCTTAAAAGTTCCACATTTGGTCTGGAAAAAAATAAATTAAGGCCATTTTTTCAGTCTCTATTACCTGTAATTGCAATAAAAATACAATAATTACAAATAGGCTGCCCATATTAAAGCTAAAACTGGTCAGTTACATCAATAATATAATATTTTGAGTCTTTTTTTTCTTTTTTTTTCTTTTTTTTTTTTTTTTTGAGTCTCAGACTACCTGACTGGTGGCACTGTGTCAGAATTTTGGTCCATGATACAATTTAACTTCTTAAGTGGTGTTGCTTTCTCCTCCAAGGTTTCCTTAATGAGTTCCACATTTTTATGGTCYTTCCAGTTATGGTAGAGTGAGTTTGTTTATCCACAGTGTGCTACAAAATGAATAAGAGGGTGCTTTAAATGGTAATATATGCAATTTATACTTCAGAAATACATCATATGAAAAAAAGRGGGGGTTAGTGTATGGCGATTACAGTCTGTAGGCCAGCTTATTTATATTTTAGGGGAAATTGCTGAAGTATCAGCATGCATTTCATGGTATAAATGGATCCAAGTTAAGTGCATTCAAGTTAAGGTCTTTCAGATTTTTCCATTATCTCACAGAATCACAGGATCACTGATACACAGAACACTTGGGATTGGAACGGGCCTCTGGAGACTATGTGGTCCAACCCTCCTGCTCAAGTAGGATCATCCASAACTCATTGYCCAGGACCATGTCYAGTCTGGTTTTGTGGTGAGTCTCCAATAATGGAGACACCACAACTTCCCTGGACAACTGCTTCCAGTCTTCACAGAATCAGAGAATCACACAGAATCATAGAATCAGTAAGGTTCGAAGGGACCTCTGGAGATCATCTAGTCCAACCTCCCTGCTCAGCAGGGTCACCTACAGCATGTTAGACAGGATCACGTTCAGGTGGGTTTTGAGTATCTCCAGAGAAAGAGACTCCACAACCTCTCTGGGCAACCTGTTCCAGTGCTTGTCACTCTCACAGTAAAAAGTTTTTCCTCACATTCAGGTGGAACTTCCTGTGGTTCAGTTTCTGCCCATTGCCTCTTGTCCTGTCGCATGGCACCACTGAAAAGAGTTTGGCCTCATCCTCTTGACAGGCCCCCTTAAGGTATTTGTAGACATTGATAAGATCCCCTCTCAGTCTTCTCCAGGTTAAACAGGCTTAGCTCTCACAGCCTCACAGTTCAWCCACCCTCACAGTAAAAAAGTGAGGTTTTTATGTTCACATAGAATTTTCTGTATTTCAGTTTGTGTCTATTGCCTCTTGTCCTGTCACTGGGCATCACTGAGAAGAGTTTGGCCCTGTACTCTTTACATCCACCAAGAAGATATTTATAAACATTGATAAGATCCCTCGAGCCTTTTCCAGGCTAAACTGCCCCCCCTCTCTCAGCCTCTACTCATATGACAGATGCTGCAAACCCATAATCATCTCCGTAGCTTTTCACAGGACTCACCCCATATCTTTCTTGTATTGGGGAGCCAAGAATGGAACCCAGCAGTCCAGATGTGGCCTCACCAACGCTGAGGTGCTGATCACCTCCCTTAACTTGCTGGCAAGGCTATTAGTGCAGCCTAAGATGCAGTTGGCCTTCTTTGCCAGGACTGCACATTGCTGGCCCATCTTCAACTTCTTGTCCATCAAGGCTCCCAAATCCTTCTTGGCATAGTGTTTTTTAGCTAGTCAGTCCCCAGYCTCTACTGATGCATGGGGTTACTCTTCCCCAAGTGCAAGATTGCRTTTGCCTTTGTTGAMCYTCATGAGGTTCCTCTCTGCCCATCTCTCCAGTCTGTTTATGTYGCTCTCCCTTCCTCCTCACTCTGTATCATCTGCAAACTTTCTGTGGGTGCATTCGCTTCCATCACTGAGGTCAATAACGAAGACATTAAATAGTATTGGACTCAGTATCAGCCCCTGGAGGACCACTAGTAACTGGCTTCATTGTGCTACTGAGCAAAACCCTCTGAGCCTGTCAGTACAGACGGTTTTCAATCCACCTTCCTGATCATTCATCTAGCCCTTACTTCATCCACTTGTCTATGAGGATGTTATGTCAAATGCCTTACTAAAGTCAAGGTAAGCAAAGCCCATTGCTCTCTCCTTATCCACCAAGTCAGTTATGTCATTGTAGAAGACTATCAAGTTGATTAAGCACAATTTCCACTTTGTAAATTCATGCTGACTACTACCAATTACCCTCCTGTCCTTCACTTGTCTGGAAATAGTATCCAAGATTAGTTGTTCCATCATCTTCCCAGAGGCATGGGTAGTATTATTGGTATGGATTGTTGGCAATGAGGTTCATTTAATCTGCAGATGATGGTATCCAGCGATCAGGATGTCTCTTCCTGATTTTAGACTCCCAAATTAAGTTCAAAAGATATTTGTACAGTAGTAGAAAATGTTCCATCATAAATAGTCTTTTTCTTGATTAAAAGTTATGTTTCACTTTACATTATTTATGTCTACTATATTACATTAACTGATGAAAAGCAATAGTGAATGAGATTAGGGAAAAAGATAGTCAAAAAGATTGCTGTTATACCCATCATTTTTAAAGTTTATTCTACAGAGTATTTCAGATGATATTATGTAGTACTGAAGATGCTTTCTGAATGGTATTTGCAATATTTTTATTTGAAAAACATAGAAYATACTTGCTTCTAGTAAGAAAATAGACATAATACATTATCTAAGGTGTCTGTATCTAATTTTACTGATGCTTTTTATTGTAGAGAMCTTTGAATTAGTTTCAAAGGAAATTGCAAAAAGTCAATATCTTCTAAATATAGCAAAGGCAGGAAAGAGACCTTTTATGGTAGACCAAATCATCATGCCCATCATTTTAGTAATTCTGATTCTAAAAAAAAAGTRCATAATATAATTAAGGAATTTTGAGATACTGTAATGTACTGTAGAATCACAGGGTCAGAGGATAATTCAGATTGGAAGGGACCTCAGCAAGTCTCTAGTCCGCACTTCTGACCAAAGCAGGGTCAGCTCTGAGACCAGATTAGGTTGCTCAGGTATTCAGCGCAGTCTTGTAAACTTCCAAGGATGAAGACTGCACAATGGTGTCAAGGACCAAGCTTTCATAGCACATTTCAGGGAATTTCATTGTAAAATAGCTCTGCAGGTACCGTGGACTGAATGGCTACTACACGTTGGAGTCCACTAGGTGCTTTCTGGAGTGCATCTTCCAGATGGATTTTATCTGAAAGGGTTCCAGTTTGTGCTGTTTAAGAACACCCTCTACTGTGAATCAAAGCATAGTAAGTAGGGACAGACAGGAAATTCACTTCAAAACCATGGAATAAAATGCTAGTATAGATATGCCCGTTGAGAATGGAATTGGAAGAGACAGACGATTCAGTAACTAATCCACAAAACACACAAATCCACAGAAAATATTGTTATATCTTCTTAATTTTGAAAAGGAAATCTTAGCATATTTAAAGTAACAATTAATAACTATCTATATTTTTATTATCTCTTACAGCACCATACAAAAATGTAATGAAAAAACAGGAGATGGCTTGTCTATGGACATACGTGTTATCSCAGACTACAGTTCTGAATACTTCTGAAAAATATTTAGAAAGGCAGCCAAAGGAAGGATAGAGAAAAAAGCACATCAAATTTACTTAAACTTCCAGAAAGTGGCTGCATCAAGAAGAAAGAAAAACTATAGCTCTGAATGACAAAAATATTTGGAATTTTTTTTTATTTCCAGTCATCTGAAAACAAGAAGGGAAAATTATAATATTGCCAAAAAAATCCAACACTCCTTTCCAAATTTTATAGTGTCTCAAAAATTCTTTGTGAATTTAGTTATGGAACAGCTGAGTTCATAAGGGATTTTATTTTATTAGGTTTTGTTTTGTTTTGAAGTAATCTTGGAATTTTTTAACATCTTTTCTCCCTTTTTTTGTTRAGAAGCTGAAGCTAATAAGCTATCGTTGTTATTATCAATGCATTCTTTTCCTGGATTTTTTTTTTTTCCACTGGATTAATTTTCATTCTCTTAGGTTAATGAATGCAGTTAATTTTGTATCAATAGGCACAGTCGTCTGATATAAGTGTAGTAAGGTCACAGAGATGTTCTCTTTCAAAGCCTTCCCCTGTTATCTCTTTAAGTGCCTTTTAACTTAGCTTTCTTCAATTCTCTGATGGGATRCTTTTTTAAAATGCATGATAATTTAGAACTAGGAGAAGCATGACAAACTATTCATGAGAAAAATATAAGTATTTTAGCCATTGTAATTTTGTATAGTTTTTAATTAGGTATTGTAGTTTTACTGTAGGAGTGGTTTCCAGTCAGTTCAGCTCTGCAAGTACCTTAAAAACATCCCAGTAAGGAAAACTATTACGATATTTGGAAGCAATGCAGTCATATCACAAAATGCTTTGTAAAACACTATTCAAAGACTATACACTGATTCAAAGACATATTTTCTATTTTTGTTTACTTGTCTTTTCTTAAGAGCAACGTTTTGATAAAAAAAAGGAAGTTATTTCTTAAGGATGAACTCCTGTGATGCCTCCTCCACCTCAGGGGGAGATCACAATTCTCATTGTGATCTCACAAATTTTATTCTTTTGCTTTAAAGAGGAAAATAACAAAAACAGCATACAGAACACTTGAGGGAAAAAGTAAAAGGGTCAGATACTCAGCTACATCTGACCTATGGATACAGTGAAGCAGTCTTTCAAAGCRTCCCTGTGACCTCTTGATCTTTAGAAATTTGCTGCAATACAAGTTGCAGAGAAATAACTCTAATTTACATACGTTAGATGTAAAGACTTCTGWAAAATCTTCTTATGGAGCAGTATCACACCCACTGTTTCACTCCCCTCACTCCTACCAGCAGCTTGCAGCTATTCAATAAAGATACAGTGATGCAAATACCRTCAGTTTTATACTAGTGTAGAATTGCCCTAACCTATCTCCTTGATAATTCTGGATTAATTTGTACCAATATTTTTAGATAGATATTTGAAACGAAGAAAGACATAATTAAAATGCAGAAAATATCTAGACAGAGGCAAAAAAGACACTGCTTTTTCTTCAAACAAAGTATCAGTTCTGGAAATTACTGGCTAGCATGTAGTTTCTAACCAAGCCARATGAAGCTGAAGTTGGAATTTCTTTTGACCTATGGATTTTTATACCGGGACTCCACTGTTTTTGCACATACTAGTGCAGCAATTTTCACACAGCATTCTAGAATCAGGTTCATACTTTTGATTTAAGTTATAAATTCTTATTTAAAAGAATATTTGATCCTGATGTCACAATTTAAATATGACAAGACAATCCACCATAAGGCAATGCCAAACGAGTACCCTATATTTATTATATATCATACATACCTATATGTAAAAACATAAACTTATAATCTCTTGCTCTGTGCACTTTCCTGGTGTTCAGTAGGTATGTATACCAGTTATTTTTGCTGACACAAAGAAATACCCACTTAAAGATTGTACAAGCATTTTGTGTGTATTCACTTTACCACATCCAACCTTTAGATCATGTATTCCTTAAGACAGATTCTTTGTTTAACATACTTGAATACTCTAACTTTGTACCTAAGAGAAATACAAATAGCAATATGTAAAGAAAACAAATATCATGATTACTTCAGTGTTTTGAAATGGAACCTATTCACAGATCTAGAGAGTTTAACATCTACCTCAATGGAAAGCCCCTAAGAGCGTTAGGAAACATCATAAAGAATACAGAATGTAGATAAAATGAAGAATAGTGAGAGAGAATAATTGACTGCAAGATGATTTGTTTGAGTTTATAATTTCATTCAAGTAAAAAGACTAAAACTTTAAAAATTATGTATTCCTCCCTATTCACTCAAAAGAGATCGTGGGCTATGACAAACAAATGCAAATTAAAGCTACCATCAGCCCTGTGTTGTAGAAGTATGAAGGCATTCAAGTATAATGAACAGTCTAGACTAAAGAATCATCTTTAGTTTGTTTACACGTGGAATAATGAAGTATTCTCAAATAAAATGATATCAAGACTTGGTAAAGGTGCAAAATGCATTTCTAAAGTCATACAGATATTTTTAATGCTTTGCTGTTGAACATAGTCAAATATGTAGCCACATAGTGGGACACACCTTATATCAATCCGTTTGAAGATACTGATATATTGAATGGAGTACCAGCTACACTTTTATTATATATTATTTATATTTTGCTCCTTCAACTTAAAACTGAAGAAAAACTTAATTAATAAAAAGTATTATCAAGAGGCATAGGCTTATCCAAAGTAATCATCTAAGAACTTCAGAAACTGGAGGAGAACTGATTCAAGTCTTTCCTAGGCCTCAGCACTTCTTTCAAGCTCAGTAGCTTAGAGCTTGAAGGATGGTAGTCTTACACTGCCCCGTAATTCTGCAATGACCTGGCAATCAAAGGAGAGAATCATTAGCAATATAACTGCACAGTCTGTTACTTGCTTGGGAAAGCAATTCAGCTCCCCTGCATAATCACTGATGCCTCTTCTGCATTAAGTAGCACTGCTAATGACGATCCAGCAGCATTCCAGAACTTGAAAGTCTTGTTGTTATTATAGGTAGCAAGATTGAGAGTTTTGTAGCTATTAGTTACCACCTTTCATGTTCCAACAAAACATTAAGTCATGTTCAAGTGAAAATCTCTTAGGTAGATTTTTTCCCAAGCTTGGTAAAAATTTTACATAGTGTAATTGCAATGACTGAAAAGTTAAATGCCTGTGAATCACAGAAAACCTGCACAGTAATCCTTTGTGTTTTCTTCTGGCTTTATTAGGTCTAGGTYTTTTTGTTGAAATACTTCATTTCAGGGCCCTGCGGGACACCGCCCGCCCCGCTGGTCGCTGCTCCCCCCGCCCAGCCCGGCCCCACCGCAGCGCAGCGCAGCGCAGCCCGGGCCGGCAGCGGCCGCGGCTCGGTCCCGCCCGGGCTCCGCGGCCGCGCGGCGCCCCCCGGCGCTGGGGCTGCCCCGGGCGCTGCTCCCGCCGGGCGGGCGGACGGGCCCTGCCCCGCCGGCAGCCCCGGCCCCGCTGCCCCCCGCTCGGGCAGGGACTGAGCTGAACTGGGAGCCTGGGCCAAGGGCGAGCGGTGGGGGAGGCTSCGGGGCGGCTGAGCAGGGCCAGTAAGGCCTGGTAGCACCCTCAGGGCTGTGTCGCTTAGTCTTTGCAGGTACATAACAGAAGGGGAAAGATTGTGCCTGCCATTAGTCATTTTTATTGTCAAATTAAGTCTTTAACTAAGCCATATAACATATTTTTATGATGAACTCCATTTCACTAGCAAAGAAGTGAAATGCAACAATACCTCTGTAAGAATTTATTGGCAGAGGTTTCGTGCATCCTGAAAGCTTGTGATATTGTAAAAAATGGGGTCTGCCAATACCAATTCATAGCTTAAAAATTTTGCTGTAATCATTAAGAATGGAGCTTCCAGTCTACAGCTTTACAAATAGTTAGCAGTTGGTCCAGAAGAGTAGAATACGCTTTTAAATTAATTGCTTTTACTTTATTTGAAGCAAAAGATTAGTTTCCCTGATAGGTGTCACTATTCAGAAGTGGAAAATGAAGAGTTTTGCTGTCAAATTAATCAAAATAACTTTCAAAGATTCCTTTGAGAAATGCTAAAATAAGTTTTCATCATTTCTGATTTCTTCCATTTTTTCAGCTTAATCTGCTAATTAAATTTGTTGTTAAAGCCAAATAATTTTGGCAATCCTGAAACTGCAATTTTAAGACAAACGACCTAAAATAAAAGGCTAAATCTGCTCATACACAAACAAAGTTTRTAAGTAATAGAGCTAAACCAGATCTTATTTTAAATGGTTTTGACCATGAGAATTGARTTCAGTTTAAAAGCATAGGAGCTGTTAAAATAAATTTTCAGATAAATTCTCTAGGAGGAACTCAACATTCAACAGTGTTTGGTGGACTGGTGGTACAAATGGATAAAATTGTTCAACTTTCAAACTGTACCTTGAGATTTGCAGTTTGAAACATGGAGTAGATTTATGGTACTATGGATACCTTAGCTTTACATGTTGATTTTTTTTTTTTATTCTTATTGTGTTTATATTTCAAAAACTATAAACACACTGGAATTGAATAATCCACTATGTTAAATGGACTTAGGTAGTGAGTGCTAGTTGGTGTATTTACCTGAAGATAAGCAGAATATCATTGATAAAGGGGATGTTTGTAAATAAAACAAGCTGTCTCTCCACTCTCAGAGGATCCCTGGCTCAGGAAGACTCAAAATATTATTATTTTTAAATGTTCTTATTTTGATAGGCATAGACATTTTGTCACTGACAAAAAACAGCAGAGAGCATTCTATCTTCAGTGATAGCAATGTTTGCTAATATAAAAAGCTATTGCTACAGTAACTGAGACTATTTGAAAGATATAGCCTTGATGTTCTTGCAAATGCTGACAAAGTGATAGAAAATAAAACCAGTTGATATGAAATACAAAATGGTCAGGGTCTTGAAGACCTTTGCTCATGGAAAGAATTAGTCTGTTTTTTTCTGTCTTTCGAAAAAGTTACRTCATTTGCATAATATTAATTATTTACATTCTATTTTGCTTCCATCTTCTGCAATGCAAAAATTATTCAGCTATATCCAGCTTCTATCATCTATTTTCTAGTATTTCCTCAAAARGGCAGCTCGAAAACTACTTTTGGTTTTGACCCATTCATACTTGGAGAAGAACATGTGTGAAAATTACCATAGCAGCAGCTGTAAAGAGCTGGTTAACTGCAGTGCAAATATTCCTGCAATACTTCTCTTACATTGTATGGATCAATCACATGCAATGCCAGTCTCTTCAGTGGTCCCTTACTTTCCATTGATTGCTTTACTCTGGAAATCACTGCTGTCAGTAAATCATCCTACAACACATAACAGCAACCACAAAGAAGCCCTRAGGGCATTAATGTTGCTTCAATAGTATTCAATGTGAAATCAGCAATCTCATCAGGRAATGATGTAGAGCAGCTGGACTCCCATTCTCTTCATTGTCTCTTCCTCTGAAACCTACTGAGCTGTAGCCTACAACACTGTAGAGGTTCATATGTGATGTGTCTAAGAAGAGACAAAAAAAGGGAGGGATATGGATGTTACAGGTAAAGTTTGTTTCACTGTGTCCTCATTCCAGATCTGTACTGTCTTCAAAAAAGGAAGTCCACTGCAAAATTTGGTTCTAAATGTCATGTCTTTTGGGTTAGATCTGTTCCCCCCTCCCCTAAATTACAGTGCTACAGCTGATTTCTCTTAACCTGGTTTACCTTCCCAGAGTTGATTTATGGATATGTTCAAGTTGTTATAGCCATCATAGCTTGACAAACTCCAGAGCCTTCGGTCAAAACAATACTCTATTGCAGCAACACTTAGTCATGTGGTGGGGAGCTGGGATTTTTGTTTAGGTTTTAGAAAATAGTTGTTTTTTTCTGTTCAAGACTTAAAACCTTTCTCCATTCTCCACATAGTCAAGAGAGAAGTTGCCTTCAAAGGGCAGTTCAGTGCTTTTAGGTTCAATGCTTAACAATAGATTAAGTACCTCCAAAATACACTTTTATTACATGAAGAATTTTCATTCTTTTTGCATCTATTASCTTAATTGAAGTGATTCTGCAAATAATATAGTGGCAGAAAAGCCTCTGCTTACTAGTTCTCTAATTTTACAAAAGGTAGTTCTTTGAAAAGCAGTGGTAGTGAGGTATTTTCATGGATAGTTTGTGTAGCTGCAGTGCAAAAGGCTACCATGCTTAAAAAAAATCTCTGTTCCCTGRGGTGATCTTACACATTCCTGTATTACAGTATTATTGTCAAAGAATAATAGATAAAAATCCTRCCATTGCTTTTCTTCAGTGAACTTCTCCTGGTTCTTTTGTTGCTTCCTACAACCATATGAACTAGTTTCAACAGATACAAATAATATATGGAATAAACAGAAAAAAATTACAGGGGGAAAGTCTTTCTTTGGAAAAAAAATCCTGTGCTGGTAAAAAGTTACTGTTTAGATAAGACTAGATGCTTCTTATTTTGCGGGCTATTATAGTTTTTCCTAAAATTTTCTCTCTCTCTCTCTCTCTCTCTCTCTCTCTCTCTCTCTCTCTCTCTCTCTCTCTCCCCCNCTCTCTCTCTCTCTCTCTCTCTCTCTCTCTCTCTCTCTCTCTCTCCCCCTTCTCCCCCCCCCCCTTTTTTTGGTCAAAAGTAACGTGTTCTGTTTCATATATAAAAGCCACACATTAAAAGAATATGAGCTAGCAAATATCTTTACTGAAGCACTGTTGGCAGCTGAGATCACTGACAACTTCCTGGCTGTGATTCATAATCTATATCGGTGCCTTTGAGACAGCAGGCTATTGATTTTTCCCAGTCTATAATCCAAGACCATATACGCAGCTTGTTAGACATCTGTGGGAATATAAACTGAGTTTTGATACAATTTAGGGAGCTTCCGTTACTGAGGCACTTAGTTTTTGTCTTTGAGAAAATCTTTACACATCTGTGTAATCTTGAAGAGATTTTTAAGATATAATTCAATAGAGCTTGCATTTTAGTTTTTTTCATAAACTGCTTTCCTGGATGGAACTCATATAAAAAGTAAATTTCAGGGGAGCAATAATAATAAAATATAGAGAACTCTTTCTAATACTATGATGGCTTTTTTCTTCTTTTCTTTTCTTTGATTTTGTCAAGTAGTGTTTGGAAGTACTCCTGTTCCTTTGTGTTTACGTATCTTGTCCGTTTACTTGACTTTCCCAAGAAAACTCCATTGACTTTGCCTGAATACACATGGTACATAGGCACAAATAAAATTCTGAAGAATTAATTGCRACGTAGTTTCTCAAAAATGAAGGATTAAGAGTAAGCATACTAAAAATTTTCTTAAAAATATATATTGCTAAAAATGTTTCTTGTGATCAAGCCACTGCACACAATCTATGATTTATTAAATTAACTACATTTAATGTTAATGTCTTCTGAGAATAAATGTGAGCTAAGGAAAAGGAAGAAACTAGATACAGTCTGAAGCTTAAGCACCAAGGTAGTGATGCCCTAAGGAACAGTCTTATGATGTGTTCTTTTAAATATTATTTAATATTTGTCCAAGAATCCTTACCATGTAAGGACAATATAACTCTGAAGAGCTTTGTGGATTTCAAATGACAGAAGTATCTCTGCGTGTTTCATCACATTGCATGTTAGTTTGGAAGGTTAGGAAAATATTTACACTAAGTCTCCAAAATCAAAATAAAGCATTTTGACTATATGTGAAGCATAATTTAACAAAACTTGCATGATCCAGAAACTGTATAGCTACTTGTTTTTTTCATATGACAGATAAATGATCTTATAACAATAAAATAAAACAACAGAACTTTGGCTTAGATATATATCAGCAAATATTTCTGTTGAAAAATTGGGCTGATTTTCATAACTACAAACAAAAAATTAAATCCATGTTAAATAACATGATAGAACACACAGAATCTTCATGACAAAATGCTTATTTATGGAATCTTGCAAAAAAAATTTCAAACCTATATTTTAAAATATTTTCTTCATGTATTGGAAAGATTTTTTACTAGCCCATTTATCTATAATTTAATTGATTTCCATGAAAATAAACTGGACCTTTACTCTTTAAATGTTTATACATCTTCTCAACTCAAAGATCATGAATAGTTCAACAGTGTTAGTCTCATACTTTGGTTAAAAAAGCCAATATTTTTGCAAAGGCAGAGATAATAGAAACTGCAAAAAAAAAAAAAAAAAAAAAAAAAAAAAAAAAAAAAAAAAAAAAAAAAAAAAAAGGAAATCTAGAGTAATGAGCAAAATCAGTGTGTAAACAGGAGTTTATTAATTTTGTTTCAATAGAAATTAAACTGCATAATGTGCAATTTTACTGAATCATACTGTTTATATTATTTTATGGTCAGATTTTTGGTGAAATATACACAGAAAACATTCAAATAAGCTTGGCTGTTCCCCTCTTTACCTTTCCCACTTTTCATCCACCTACTGGGAACTAGTAAAGAACAAGAACAAAAAGTATGTGAACTGAGACTACTAAAAGAGACTCCAAAATGAAATACAAAGAACAAAAGGATAAGAAGGCAAGGACAATATGTTGAATTTTATGATGTTAAGTATGTCACCTGGTCGTTGATACAAACAGCTTCAAGAGGGAAGTCAAAAGAATATATTTTTATTTTGTGCTCCAACACTTCTAATATCAAGCAAAATACTTGTTTTTCATTATTTCTAGAAATCTGAAAGGAATTTGGATCCATTCATCATTTCAACAGTGTGAAAAACAGATCATCTTTGTTTGTATCACATGAAAGTAAAGAAAAAAGAAATTAGAATGAGCAGATACTGTGGGCATGAGCACTTTATAAATGCATGTGATGATAAAAGTGATAAAGTAGAAGATGGAGTGTAGTTAATAGCAGATAACACAGTTTTACTAAACAAACTGCTGTCCTTGGAATAAGTAGTTCAAAATGGTGCTACCTACCTACAGGTACATAGTTCAGCAAAGGTTCATCTCATTCAATCTTAGATACATTTTAAAAAGTAGTTACATAATGAAGAGAAATGTCAGTGCTTAGTTCATGTCTCTCTAGGTCTGTACACTTACAGAAAGGCTGGAGACAAATGCTTGTTGGTTATAATTTTTCAAATGGAATGTTACATACCCAGTATACAAAAGATTCAGAAATTGCAGAATGACCTGTTAGTTGCCCTTTCCTATCTTTTAAATTCAGCATTGTAACAAAGGCTGTTTTCCCAATGTGAAAGTAAGAGTATGCATATATTCAAACCCTACGGTGTGAGGGACAAGTGCTTCCATCTTTACTCTTTTATTGCTCAGCAAAACTTGCACTCACCCTTCACTCAACCTCCTCCTTTTATCGGAAGCCTATTGCAACAGCCACAGCTATCTTTTAATGAACATCACATGGTAACAAATAAACATCTTTTGAAAGCATATTTGTGTGTTTCGTTACAGGAAAGGATAAGGACATGTTAACTAAAATGCGTACTCTACTCTTTCATTCAGAGACAAACTCTACTAGGTGTTAACAGGTGTTATAAACAGTCTGTGTTCCCTCCCAGGCAGGATATTCTACATGCAATTTCTTTGCTTTAAATAAGGAAATCAATCCGCATACAGAAAGATGTCTAATGCCTGTACCACACCATCAAATGCTTATACTACGTAAGTTTTTCAAGAGATCATACCTTTATTATGCATTTTGGTAGTGTATAGTAAAAAATTTTGGCTTTATCTTCAGTTAAAGAAGCAGGATGTAGGTGCTAAAGCAATAAACCTAATTAATTACAGTCCCTTCTATTTTTATGACCCTGGCTCTGAAAATCATCTTGGAACAGAAAGTGGGCAGAATCCACTCTATGGAGGTCTGTAATGTGTAGTAAAGATCATGAAGTATATCTCAGGAAAGGGAATCATGGTTTGTGGTTGTCAAGTGGATTTGCTAATGGGTGTAGTTACTTGTTAGTAGTAAACCGCTTTGCAAGGGAGTCCTAAGGGCCAACCACATCGCTGGACATATGACTTTAAGAAGCAGGGAGAGAGAAAGCAATGGTGGGCCCCAGAGTCAACGCAGAGTCTACCTCTTTGCTGGTATGTGAGAGACCAGTAAGTCTTTAAACTGAACTTTCTGTTGACTTAATAGAAGATAAGCTCCTGTCTTCCCAGGAATATAAAGGTATTCTCCCAAAGCAAACACTGAAGGGGAAGTTTTTGCACCCTGCATAGACTTCCATTATTCAATGTAATTAGCATACCTATGAGAATATATTTTAAATGGGACAGCTTTTATATGTATTAAAAAGAAAAAAGGACAAAATTTGGCCCATTGTTGTTAGCATACTAAAGATTACACATGCTTTAGATATTACAGCCACAAGGTAGAAAAGCTATGTTTCTGTGAAATTTGCTATCCCTCCTGCAAATGGACCRTATTTCAAGTAATTTTTATGACAGTAAATGTCTTAATGAAATGTTAAATGAAAGGTAGTTGCTTGCTGGTCTACACACAAAGAAACCATGACCAAACTGGTTTATGCCTTTTGATGCTGCCTGATAATGAATAACTGAGGGAACAAAACTAAAAATAGCTGCACTTATCTGCATTGCTATGGAGTTACTCTTTTACTAAAAAGCAAAAGTCTATACCGTAGGGATAATCCTGTATGCAAGACCGATAGGAATCACCATGACATTTATACAACAAGTTATCGCTAAGTTTAGCAATGTCATTTATAAAATATTAGCATTAGTGCGCCTTCATTACAAAAAAAAAAAAAGATCACTTTAGAAGCATTTGAGAAGGAAAGTTATTCTTAAATTCTTTGAAAAGAAATGGAAAATTAGATAATAGTTATCTTGGGGGGAGGAATAGAACTCTATTTCCCAAAGATCCACAAAATAAAAGATTTCTGGAAACTATGAGTGTGTGGTGCTTTGTGGGAAACAGAGAGAGTTGGACTTATAACCTGCAGGTTTGTTTTGATAACATAAATCCCTTAAATTGACATCATATAATTGTATAAATAATTGAGAACCTTAAATATTTACTATATATAACTGAGAACTTTTAAATATTTTCAATTTTGCAATCTCCTTTAGTATCCTGTTGAGCAGGAAGAGCAATTCAGTGAGACTTTATTATAACTTCTGTAAGAATTAGAAAGGCATAACTCATTCTTAAATTTTTAGATACTTTGAGAACTTCTATATTTAGTGGATTTAGCTGAAATCTACTAAATCTATGAACATTATCATGAAACCTCTAATTCACTAATCACTGCTACCAGRACAACATTTTTGTCAAGTTCCTGATTATCTGTAAATGATAAAAGTGCATGGGAAGACGTTAGAGCTGAGAAACTGAGAAAATTTTGATTGATAATTTATGCCAGCAACTACAAAACTAACTTCTGAATCTGAACCATGTCTACTTTAAAGATGGAAGATTATTGCCCTTTAGCCTACCTTTTTTTCTTTTTTTCTCAGAAATACATATAATATGTGTTCTTACCTCAAATATGGAGAACAATAGAGGGAATTTTTACACAAGGACSACAAGACTCAAATAGAAATCACAGGTTCCTAGATAAGCAATTATTTTAATGGAATTCTAGAATATTTCTGTGAGCAATTTTGAAGATTTCCATTTAATGTGAAACATGTTAGGGTTTGTGTTTTAGTGGATTTCCAGTTTTAAAGATTCATTTTTTCCTAATAACTCCCAGAACTCCCATTCACTTCAGTGGTAGCGGCAGGTGCTGAATATCCATTTGAATGGTCTACGCTGATTTGAAATTTTGCAGTGGTCTTTCTCTCACACACATGCTCACACATGTTCCTCTTTACCCTTCTCTCTTTTTTTTTCCCCTCATCTGCCCAAGATTAAAACCAAGCTTGCCAGACATGGATGCTCATATAATGGGGGCATGTATGTTACAAAGAAGCAGTTAAATGGACTGAAAAAAAAAAAGAGTTGAAGTTCTTGAGCTTTTTTTCAGAACTTTTTTAAAATAAAATGCAACTATATAATGAGGAGGTGCATTTCCTAGAAAACTGAGACCCAGGAACAGTTAATACATGCAGATGAGAATTCTTTTAGAAGCACCTCTAATGCTTTTATACAAGGGTCATTGTGTTTTACAATGTGACAAAAAAAAAAGAAAAAAAAAGAAACCTAAATCACAGTTTTACTAGACTAGAAGTAAAAATAGGCAATTGGAAATGCATTGTAAACAGGATTATTCAAACTCAGCTTTCCTTAAGAGAGAAGCAGCTTTTAAGCAGGCTGTTACATAAAGGTCCAATATTTCTCAGATTTTATGGGAGTAATCTAATGCGTTGGTCAGACAAGGTTAAGAGTAATGCCCTTGCAGTCTCCCTAGATGCAATGATAGCATTTGATGTGAATAAAAAGGCTTCGCTTTCTGGTGTTGGTAAAACTGAACTATACAGACATGCATTTGGAGATTTGGGCAGGAATTTCAGTATTCCTCAAAAAAGGTGTTGATAGTCTTTTTGATTTTTTTTTCCTGAATTTGGTACTTAYGCTTTGTTGTCTCCCTTTTCTTCCTTTCTTCACATTAGTTTTCAAAACACTTCCTGAAGCTTTTAGAAATCTCATAAACTTACTGTATCATTACTGATGCACACAAGCAAGAACATAAATGAATACTGTATGTGGGTGATATTCTTCTTTTTATAACCCATCCTGATATTTCAATCCCAGCTATTACACTGTTCATAAATCAGTTTGGATCCTCTCTGGCTTTAAAAGTAATTATAATAAATCCAAAGATATGTTTATGTATAGGAGGCCAATTGAACCCTTTGCTTTTCAGTTTCCATTTAAATTGGTCTCCAGAGGTCTTACCCTAGGTTATTTATTCCTTTTTCTTTAGATCTGCTGTACAGATTTAATCTTGCTTCTCTGCTTTGTAAAATTCAATAGAAGCTGTACAGGTGGTTTTTGTTCTTTCTTTTTATTAGGAGAAAGAGCTGTCATTAATTAAAAACTTACTCATTCAAAACGTATTTTGTATTTTCCTCTAACAATAAATAAACTTACTAATAAACTGTGAATACTGACTTAAGAAATGTTTCTGTGTGCCTTGAAAGCAATTGTTCAACTCATTTACTTTATTCTAATATGGCACAATGTGTTAGTCTGCTCTACAATTTTTCCATTTGCTTGGCTGTTAAGTGTAATTCAACTTTTAAGGCTTTTCCTTCTGCATCTTTCTGACTGATTAAATTCTCATACAGAAGTCAAATCCAGGTAAGTTTGCGTGTCAGTAGCTGTGGATCAGAGCAACAGAACTGCATTGCTGGAAAGCTTTGTCTGATCACACAGACTTCTGATTTCACAAAACAGTTCTTCCAGAGATCCAGAGTGTCRTGAAGGAGGTCAGCTGGGTGAAATRAAGATGCAAATCTTAGCAATGACCTGTTAAGAAGAATCTCGGAATTAAAGGAATTTGTCATATGTTATATGAAACATACACCTGAGGATCTCTCTTCTGCAGCATTTTATTTACCTTCTTTGTTTTATCTCCTATATTCTCTAAATAAAAATAACAAAGTACACATACAGCTCATAGCTGTAAGTGAAAATGTCTCTTTTGGGGTATAATAACTGATCACCTAAAAATCATATAGTTCAAGAATACTTTAAATTGTCTTCAAATGTGCAACATATATATCCTCCCCTTTATAACAGAGATTAAAAGATTGTGTTTCATATTTTTTTGGTTCTGAAATAATTTACACTGAGAAATCTTACTTCAATGGTTTGATTTTTACAGATACAGGCTTAAGAGTAAGGAAGATTATGGGAAACAGCACTTCAATGAATTTGGTATGTATTCTATACTGTGTCCAGGAGCTGACAGATTTTGCAGACCATTGTCAAAACAGCAGGCTCAAAACTTTTCCAATGGCCCAGAATATTTCACAAAGGGATATTAGAAGTCTATGATGGAGGAAGAGGTTTTAAATTTCCCTGTAACAATTGCAGACCCATACTGAAATTGTCAAGACTGGAATTGCTTCAKGGAAATGGAGTTCCTTCTTTCCAAATTTAAATTTGATAATTTGGGGACATGTTAGAATTGGATTTTCTACAATGCATAAGAATAATTGAGTATTTAAAATATCAGCGATACTGATTTTTACAGAATTACTAGCTCATAGAAGATCATAGAACTGACTTAAAAGGTCAGTAAAATGAAGAAATAGGAGTGTTTCAGAGCAGACTTCTTTTTTATTTAATTTTTTTTTTGAAGAAAGTTTGCATGCACAGATAATCCCATGAGTTCAGAGGCTGTGGCTTTRCAAACCTACAAGTTATTGCAAAATCTAGAAGGAAAGTCTGGTGGTCTAGAAAGCAGGGTTTTTTCTAGAGACCGGTCTATAGAATAGAGAAACACTGGAAACTAAAAGCTGAATCTCACCAAAAATATTCAAGTTTTCTATCCTTAAATTATAGAAAATGCTTTTTATTAAATTGTATTTTTATTATTTTCAATAACACAGTCTTAGAGATTGGATGCCCTCTGGAAAGCTCATTTTTAAGAAGAGGTGGGACAGTTCCACATCAGGGCTCTGGTCAGCTCAATAGCCTATCATGATGTCCTTTACCGTGTTGAAATTACCTCATATATTGCTTGGGTGATTGATATCCATTTGCTGATAAAGTCATGCTAAGCAAACTGGCCCTAATTCTCTTTTGCTAATTCAGATGAATAGTCCCAACTGAGCATGGCTTGTCCGTAGGATATTCTTTCCTGGCAATGTGTTGCACAGACAAATTATACATAGAAAGCCAACCATATAGTAATGAAATTCTTCAAAATCAAAATTAGCTCAGTGTCTTAGATGTTTTCAAAAGTTTGTCTTTCCCATTTTTACTAATTTTGAGATACTACTTATATTTCTGGTCTGATTAATTTCTGTACAGCTATGTTTTGGAATGTCAGTTTAGTAGACTGATTTTTGTTAGCTCATCCTGTGTTCAGGAATTCCTATAGCCTTATCCTGATGAAAACCTTTGAAAAATATGGACTGAGAACATGTTCATTCTATTTGGAGGTGCATTAAGATCAATGCCTTTTTGAACCAAGTTAAAATCCATTTTAAGTCTTCTACGTACTTTCGCCTGGAGCTGTATCTGTCTTTATAAGATCAGACTGATACTCAATTCCTTATTCCTCTCAGTGAGTATCTGTATTTTTGTTTGCTTTTTAGATTTTTAACTGAAGTGGATCAGTCATTTCTGACCATTCATGTCCAGTTAGCTGAGGTCCTGCCTGATATCCCTTCCATAAAATGAGCTCTTAGTAAGACTGAAACTAAACTGAGACCTAGAAACTAACAAACTCATTTTAATAGTGGTTACAAATTACACAGATTAAGCTAATGACATTTAAGTGGGAATAAACACTGTCTCTTTAGACAGCCTGTAGGATCCTCTGCCTATTAGATCCTGAGATGCCATTTGGCATCATAGGTGAGTACTTTRTGCTGATTTTGACCTTAGGATAATTTATGAGGTGTACACTCCTGTGTACCTTGGAGACACAGACTTTAGAGTCATTCACKATGTTACTAGAGTTTTGTTGTTGTTGTTTGTTTGTTTGTTTGTTTTTTTAAGCACAAAGGCTAATACTGAGGGTTCTGCTTCTGAGGGCCTCCTTCCTTCCAATGTTCTTTGTTCTTTTGAGTATCCCTGGACTTTCATATCATGAGGCCTTGCTGGAAGGCTCATCTGTTTTGCAAATCTTTCATGAGGAGGAAGGACATAAGGGTGGTTAACAGTAAGSATTTGTCTACTGTATGTGTAGAGTTTTAAAAACTTTGCTGAGATATTTATGTCATTGTACAGCAGTTTGAATGGTAAATGGGATTTCTTGCAGAAAATGTTTATCCTTGGATGTTATTAGAAAGCTTTGAATGTCTAGACATATTATCTAAGGCTTAGAAATATTAACAGTTGCTTAATCAGTGTCCTTGTGTTCTCTTTCCAGTAGTTTTCACATGATGTATGTCTGTGTGTTTATGTACAGGTGTATATATATATATACATATATATATGTATATAAAAATATGTGTGTATATATATATGTATTTATAAAACTATTTATTTTTCAACATTATTCTGGTACTCGGTAAAAGCAAATAATCTGATCTAAATCATACCATGACCAATGTGAATCTTATTGTTCTTTTGTGTAAATTCATTCAGTTCTCAAGAATCTAACTCTAGTCTTGTTTCCAGATATATTGTTGTGATTGCTAAATGCTGTCAGTTGCTAATTCTCATGTTATTGTTTTATACCTGGTCTTACATAAATCCTGAGAATAATGTTTGTGAATAAACATGTTGTATTATGAACAGGCATAATGTACCAAAGCAGAGTGCAAATTTGTAAGACTGACTTTTACATAAAACTCATCAGCCTCATTTTCATTATTTTGACATTTATCTTATAACTTTTATTGGCATGTTTCTTTTGGTTTATTACACAGTTGCAAAAAACATTCAGAGAGTAGACTCTAAACCATTCTGACAAAGAAAGCTATCTCCTCTACCAAAATGTTAGCATGATTTTATGCACATGAATTCTATGAAGATAAGAATGGGTTTCTTTTTTAAAGAAAATTTATTTTTTCCTCTGCTAATTTTTTTGAAAGTACATTTCAACATTTTTTATTGAAGAGATTAATTAGATTAAATAATCCCATATTTGGTGAGGATTATGCTACATTATTAATTAATAATTCAGGAAAATTCAAGAAAGCATTTTAAATGCATTGGCTTGTTTTCATAAGATATTGTAAGCTCTAGGGTCTAGAAAGTTGAAGGAGTATTTTACATGTCTTTGTGTATAGTTCTATTCTTTACACATAGTGTAAAGCTGGCGCATAGACCATCACATAAGACAAAGGGAGAATATCACAGAGATATGCACATAATGAATAATAATGCAAAAAGTTTTGTGCTGATATTTATCCTCTTTTAGAACTAAAGTCCAAAGAAGAGGCAACTAATACAGAGAGCATAATTAAAAAAATGATAAAAGAATATTTTTGTACAGTTCTTAATTGGTCTTAATTCTTCTTTGGTACTCATTCCACAAGATATCTAGCTCGTGATTTCAACAGGATTCAGAATAAGGATAAGTCTGTACAATATATTTTTATTAACTCAAAATATTAAAGGTGAATAAAAAAATGAGGAGAATACCTGCAGCTGTGCTGGAAATGGCTGATTAAATCAAAAAGGATAAGAATGTTGAAAATAAAGGAATTCAAGAAGAAATGTCCACATTAGTGATGTATATATAATATAATCTGGTATGTTACTTTTGCAAAGCTGTAAAGATGTATTTACAAATTAGATAATAATCTAAATGGAGAAAATTAGAAAAGAGATGAATTAAAAGGCATAATTTACCTTGAAACTATTGCCTCAGAAATAGTCATTGCTCAGAATAAACCTGAGGGAATGCTTTTCCATTCATTATAAGCCTGAACCCTGGTCCTGCAGTATGCTGAGGTTTGCTTTCTGAGCTGTGTGCTCTAATTGTTTTGTCTCAGCACCATGCTGAATTGTAACCCTGGCCTTTAACTGCTAAGAGGAAATCAGTCTAGTAAACAGAACAACATATCCATGGCAACCTACAGTTTTACTTCTAACTTTTCAAAACAAAAAAGGTAATTATTTTCCTCTTTATATTTTTATATTCGTATGGCTCATAATAGCAGTGATGACCTCCTGGCTGGGCATTTCCAAGCTCTTAATGACAGGCTGAGTTATGCGACCTTGACTTCACCTGCAGCCATTAACTTTTCTATTCAGTCATTAACTGCTGAGAAATGCCCTCCCTTTTGGTCATTATTTCTTATATATGCATTTCTTACATATGCATTTTCTGTAACAATTACATATCAGAGTAATTTTGTATTTTTTTTATTAATAAGCACTATCTTATCTTTGTGTTCAAGCTGCAAAGATCCTTTGACATGTAGCAGTTGGCACATCGTTTAAGTTTCTAAGGAAGAGGMCATCATTTATGCACAGGCAAATGGAGGAAAGAAGGCTTAAAACATCACGTTTTACATGGGGGAAAAAAACTCGCATCTTTTGAGTTAAGTCTATGGAGCATATTCAGAAATGCTGAGGAATTCATTTTTAGATCAGGCATTTAGATGTACAATGTATGCCACAATACCAGCTAGAAAACCCTTAGCGTTAATAGTAAAGGTGACCTCTAAGTTATCCCTCCTGACTACTGGATCTTTAGACAAAATGGTTAGTAATTTCACTGGGATTAATTTGCCAGCATTTTGCAGACCCTTATCTTATTTTCCTGAACTCATAGAGGGATCAGAATCCACATGATATATTTCTCTTATCTGTCAGTGCAGCAGCATAAGATAAAAGAAGATTCTTATTGAATGGATATATTTTTCATTGTCCTTCATACCATAGATTAAACGAAAGTCTTGTGTGATTTTTTTTTGTTCCTGATAGAGTAAGTCATTCTTCTGCATGAATGTTTTGTGTAATTTGAGAACTTTTATGAAGAGCTCAATAATACACATATATTTTTAGATSTTGTAATTAGTGGCCTTACCTGAATCAAAAATTTAATGCAGCCAGAGAGGGGAAAGAGATTGCAGGGTTATTTTCAAGGATGGACTTGGCTGCCTGTGTGAATGACAAAGAATAGCATTGTATACGTTTGGAGGTATCAGMAACAGAGGATTTGTTTAATTTGTTTGTTCCTGTAACTCAGACGTACAGTTACACTTTTGTAAATGACATTAGTTCAATGAGGTGCTTAGTCTTCTGCATAGAAAATTTCTCTGGCAATATCCTTAACTAGCAGAGAATATAAAAATTGTTTCCAGAAGAGAAAAAATGTTGTTCTTTTTGTTGTTGTTATTTAGGTGTCTGGTTTATTAGAACATATCATCCTAATTTTGTACAATAGAGGGGAAAAAGCAGAGAGAGGTGAACGAGGCCAAAAGAACGTAAACCAAAGAAGTAAACTGCAAATCTTGATAAATGCAACTCCAGCAGTAAGTGACAATATAGGTGAAACATTTCTCTTTTAAACTTTTTTCCATTAGTTTTTTGACAGGAGTACACTAGTTCAGCTTTAATGAGATTCCAGTGTAAAAACTTCAGGGCTAAATAAAAGAAACAAATCAAAAGGACCGGATGATTGCCATTTAATGTGAAAGAATGAAAGTGCAAACAATCATTGTATGACATCTAGCTGTGCTAGTCACTGCAGAATGACAGGTAGAACAATTCAAAGTTACTGATCTAAAGATGGAATAACAGCTCATATGTTTGAAGTGCTCAGAAGATGAAGAAATAAAACAGACTCTAAGATAAGACATGGTTAAGCCTTTTAAATTCCATGCCTTATTGTCAGTATCATTGAACGCTTTTGTACACACTTTTTTCCCCCCTCAGAAACTATTTTATCRAAGGAATTACTTTTAAGAGCTGATTTTTATTATTATCCTTCAGGCTGAATGGTATGCTTTGTTTTTCAACAAGATGAGAAAAAATGTACACAATGAAAAGTATATTACTAGTTTGCTAAAGCACCCATATTGTATATATTCAGAAATCTGTATTCTGAGGATATATTGTATTAACTATGCATTTTAAGCAAGCTCAGTAATAACATGCTAATTTGCTCTACGGGTAGCCTGACTTTTTTAACATACAGCATAACAAATTTGTTATGAATCTCTGTTTATATTTTCGTTTTCTATTCTTTCCCTGATATTATTTTAGGGCTAAGGAAAATCACCTATTCTTTCTTTCAGCAAGCCTTTTTATCAGTGAAATAACCTATTCTAGTTACTGCTGGAAACAATAATCTGTAATTGCTGCTTTCAGTCCTAATTTGGCCTGTCCCTAGTTTTTCATCTCAATCTAATCTAAACCTATTTGAGCAAATAAAATGATATTTACCTCATCCTCTGTTACAAGCTTTCAAGATTACAGGCTTCAGGAAAAATCAATACAAAATACCAGCTTAGCAGCAGGTTTGTGCTCAGAAAGAATGCTAACTTTTCTTTCCTGCATTTTCTGACTCTCTACTCCCCTGGAGTGAAAGCAAAGCTTAGACTGTAAGGAAGGAAGGAAAAAAAAAAAAAAAAAAACCCTCAACCTTCAATGATGTGCTTGGTTCATGGTTAGTAGCCACTTTTGAGCTTGCAAGCCAAAGTGCAATGCATGGTCAAGCTCCTAACCTTTAGCTTCTGCTTCCGCACTACACATCTTACAGAGTTCACCATAAGGAAGGATCTTGACCTCTCAGATGATTTTTCAGACTCAAATGCCATCTTCATTTATTATTTATTTGCTTCAAGCAGTTGGGATTTGAGGTATCATCATACCTGACTGGCTGATTTAAAGAAGTGGCCACCTCTCTGTAGAGGAATCTCATGAGAATAAAATCCTATTACTTTTCTAAAAGATTACTTCATTTACTGCCTGCAATAAGTGTTTGATGAAAACATTTGAATGTTGAGTTTGTAAACAACTGAGAATTCTCAGCAGTGCTTTTTTTTATTATGTGAAAAARGATGTTTATTCAGTTGTTTTTATTTTTATTTTGCTTTGTTTTATTGTTGTTGGGTGGGGAGGTTTGACCAAAAAACCTATTGATAAAGATGGGTCTTTGTAGTAAACAGTTCCTATCAACATTTTCTATTTTGTAACAGAATAGAAAAGTTCTTCCTTTTAAAACTTATGTTGTATTTCTGTTTCATAGCTCTCTCCACAGGCTTCCTATCCCCACCCCCACCTTGTGAATAGTCTCTGATTTGAAGAATTAYGAGAAGTTATTTGGTCTCTCTTTAGGCCCTGTGGGATCATAATTGTGTAATAGTTACATAGTGTTTGAAAAAGCTCTAAACCAAATCAAATATTTAACTTAATCACCTTTTTCTGAAACATTTAGTTCAGGACTCAAGTCATCTCAATATGTCATTGGTAGGTAACACAGTGTGTCCTTTTCTTTGGACAGTTATATGAAAATAACACAGACACACTCCAAAAAGTAAATCACCTAAGCTTTCATTTAACAAAGCTTAGTMGCAGTCATGTAGCAATGCATTTAGAAAAAAAAAATATACATTTTTGTTTTAAATATAAGATTAGGAGCAGTAGGAATTTCCATAGTCAGCTAACTGGTTACTAAATTAGTACCGTAGTAACTCTAGGCACATAAATAAGCAATGAGTAGAGATAAGCAGCTTTAGCATGCCTGGGTCTTAGGTGAATTGAATTGCTCTTTGGCAATGCTTATGTCTTTTCATTGAACGTAGAAGGTATCTCAGACCTCACACAATTCACTTAATGCATCCTAAACTTATTTAGAATGAATCCTAAGTGATAATTTTACTGCYAGCATCTTCTAAGCCCTAAGACTCCTGTCCTACAGACCCTCTGTCATTCACAGAGTTCTCCAGAATCCCAGGGAGGCTGAAGTGACCATAAGCTTCTAATTCAAGCTCAACAAAAATCACAAAAGCTTAGGAAGAGCACTTTCTAAATGTAGTAACTTTATTTTTCAGAATGATTTGTGAGATACAAGTCTCTGAAAATGACAAATCACTWTCTCACTCCTTTTATGTGTCCAGGATTTGCTAGTGTTTAGGTGAAGTCAAGTCTCTCCTGCATCTCTTTCTTTCCAGTCCTGCTTACCTCTGGTAATGATTTGTCCTGTAGTCTCGGGTAATTTTGTCTCCTTTCCAAAGAGCAGAATGGGACAATTTACACCTCCCAGCACTATAATTCCAAGATTTACCTGGATTCTTGCATCACTTGTATTCAATTCATGCTTTCAGATATTTTTTAATGAAAAGCAAARATCAGAAGAACAGAAATAGCATTTTGAGAAAAGCACTAGTATTTTATATTACTGTGTACTGATGTCATTAAGCCTTGTGAAGCTTTTTTCCCATTTTTTAATCTAACATGGAACTATTGTGATCAACTTGCCAGTGTATATGTCCACCATCCTGGTAATTTTTGAACTCTTTGATGGATTTCAACCAAATCTTACGGAGAAGTAGAAAACTAAAGAATTCTAAATTCCTACAGTAGGCTGATATGGCCTGTTCCATCCATTTTCACATCTATTCTGCCAGCAATGAGGTATTATTTCCTGTTTAGCTCATCTACCAGTTTATTTCCTGAAGGATCTTTTGAAGGATCTTTCAGCAGTTGAGGTTAGGTTTACAAATCTATGTATAAACAAAACTAGGAGTCAATGACATTTATGAAAGGTGGTTACATAAGAAGGTGATGTACATACCATAGGATTTATGTTCAAAATAAGTCTAGGTGTTTTTGTAAATTTATTTAAGTGCTTCTCTGCACCTTTAGACTCCTAAATGACTTGAAAACTGAAGTCTGATGACTAAATTATTAGTCAGGCTTCTTTTAAGCTTTTAGAGTATGCTAATAATTTTGTCAGAGCTTCATTCATGAAGGAACATAAATTTCCTGTTTTTCTAGCTCACCATACCTATATATAAACAGGACCAAAAATTTAGCCAAACAGCTCTATATTGTATTACACAGACTCCCCTACATATTAGGTTTTGCCACTCCTCCTTAGCCATTTGCGGACAAACCTGACTGAAACAGTACAAACATAAAGTGTAGAAATGATTAACGTCTGTAGAAGGCATTGATAAATTGTTATAACCTATTCCTAAGAATTTACAAGAGTTGTCATTGACTGGTACAGAAAGAGTGTCACCGTGACAAACTAAACAAAAACTTAAACTGACTCATTAGACAAATGAGAGGGCAGTGTATGCTCTGTGAAAATGACAGATTACTTAATTTTGTTTGGAAATTCTGTGACATTTTACAGCAGAATGTTCTTGTAGTCTTGTTTTTAAGAATAAACTAYACGTATCTGAAAATCCATGGAGCTTAAGCTTTATCTGGATTAGCTGCCAGGATAGGCTTTCATGTCAAGGGACAAACCCATATTATATTTAGTAAACTACTGGTGCATATTTTAAAGTATTCAGGTACATGAAAATGTAGATGGGGTGACCCCTTAAGTTTATCTTCCAAAAGTCTGAGAATTTTGAAGGATTCCAGGAGATCCTATCTGAAAATTTTATAGCTAGATATTAGTAATTATAATTTTATACCCTGGTAAAAGAAAGATCAGGATCTTCCTCTAATTTTAAGTGTCACACAGAGCCAATGGAGTCCAATGATGCAGTTCAGTTTGGAAATTTTGGATAGTAACAAACTCAAGTGTAATGTGACAGAGGGGGTTGACAGGCCGCACTCTTCATAGTGGACCCCAAACTGCACGTGACTGTAAGGTATGTGCACATCACAATAGAGAAATGCAGTGAGCTTGCATAGGAACTCGTTTTGGTAGCTAAGTACCCTGTGAAGTGTCTAGCAACTTTTCCACAGAAGAGCAAAAGGACATAATAAAACAATTTATCCAGTATGAGGGAAGTATCTTTGATAATTATGAACATTTAGTGGCATGACATCTATCCTAGAAGAAAACAGAACACGGAAGATGATTGTGATACTCTTATAAATATTGAATAAATATTAATGGAGAACACGTTCAAGCAGTTTAGCACTGTGTTAGAAACTATATCTTTTTATCTTCCACGCCCCTCTGTAATTTTTATTTTGCTGTGCTGCCAGTGGTTAGTAATATAGTCATGCTGACCAGTTTTGGCTTCTTGAGCCATACATTTGGTCTAAYTTAGCCTAACTTTGTGTATCTAGTTAAGGTACGATTCACCTAAGCAACATCTTAGTTAGGTACTTGATTTTCCTGTACAACCAATGAAGAGAAATAACTGCCTCCAGAACATCTGTATTGGGAGAGACATTTGAATGACCTCTACTCACTTCTCTGTGATCCTCCAGTCCATTTATTGCAGCCACTTGTTGTTAGTAATCTTTTATTTCCCTGATAAGCCCTTTAGAACACTGATATATTTACTAAATATTTACACGATTTCTAATATAAGAACAGGATTGTCTTGCAAGCCCTAGGCATCACCAATATAGGAATCAACACAGCTACTACTAGTTGTAATAGCAATAACACTAATAGTAGCACCTATTAACAATGATAAGAATAACAAATTATCTCAATCCTTAATCATGCATTTAGGATATAAGCTTTTTAACAGCTGACACTGTTGCTTTTTTCAAAGAAATAATACTTTCAGAAGAGTTAAAGGTTGCATAATCATAATGATACAACTTCCCCTGAAAAATCTAAATTGATAGATTGAAACATTGAAAGTGCAGAGACCAAAGGGGACAGGCTATTTCTTAAGGGCAGCTACTCCTTCCTCATCTTTTCTGAGCAGAATGTCAAGAAAAGATGAACAAAATACATCAGAGGTCATTGTAGAGGCCCCAGAGCTGCCAAGGAACCTTTGTTTTCCAGAAACTGGCCATCACCTAGACTGTTTAGGTTTATTTATACAGCCACCTGCAGATGCAGAGTATTAAAACAAGGCACCTTCACATCTAAAGGAATGAGTCTCAGCTGCTTTTAACACTAAGTAATTCTTTAAATATCTTTTACTACTTCAGGATGTAGAGACTTGTTTTAAACAGCTTTCTGAGTGTTGAGGCTCTATATTCATTGTCATCAAATCTTCATGTATTCTTTTCTCRCCTTCAAAATGTGTTAAGCTCTTCATTTTTAGGTTTTACATGCWTAAAATATCCATTCAAAAACTGCTTAAAAAAGTAATTCTTTGTTTCTGACCCCACTTCTACTAGTGTAAAGGTAAAATTTCTGAGATACAAATTTGGATCATACTAGGACTCTAAGTGTCTTGAAACTGTTGAACCTCACTAATTGTTTCACTCCTGTGAACCTTTAAACCTGCTGGATGCCGCTGTAGACCACAGTTGTACAACATTCCCTCCATTCTTCACTAGCAAGCGTTCTTCCCTGGCGGTTTAGCCCAAAGATGTAAGTTGCACTTTTTTTTTTTTTTTTTTGTCCTGCACATCAAATCATGCAGCTGTATCCAGCCAAATGTGATGTGAATTTGGGCCTAACTTTAATTAGATGGAACAGATAAATTCTTATATGTAGCCTCCCAGTTCTGAATGGCTACATTACACTATGGAAAAGAAAGTATGAAAATGAATGCATTGAAACTAAACACTGTTCATCCATATGGCCAAGAAATCTTGGAGAAGTGAAGAAGCTTTTGGATACTGAACAATGCTGGACTGCTTTGCTCACATATGCAAATAATGACAGTCTAGAGTGGAACAGACAATGAGTATTTTAGGAAAAAAAAAAACCCTCAGGGGTGATAAAGGCTTCTACTTGCCTTTGTCACCTCTAGAAAATAACTATATATAAAGTAACATGTTTTGCTTCTGACTTCCAAGGGAAGGCAGCAGGATGTTTAATTTGTGTGGGTTAGAAAATGTAGTCCATGTACCTTTCCATATCRTTAGAAAATAAACTTCCTAAAAGAAACAGGAAGGAAAAAAATATATATATTTGACACAGAATGGATAATAACGAAGGAAAATCGGAAGTTTAGGTAGCTTTCTTTTTGCCATCCAGTAAGATGTTATTTACTTCTGAAGTTTGGAATTGTTTCCAACTATTGGATTTTTTTACTCCACGAGATGATTATTCTTTCATATTTTCTCCTGCTGCTGGAGATTCAGTCTCAATTGGAGGAAGCAGACATTGAGGTCAAATTACAACTTAAAAATAATGTTCAACCTCTATTTCAGGGATGAAGGGAAAAAGCCCTGATGGTCCAAACAAATGTAGAGGGTCAGAGAAAGTGATTTATTAGTAAGTCCAAATACTAACTCTATCCCACCCATTCAGAACATGACAAATGAATATTATTAGGGAGAATATACTGCTCCTTTAAAGAGACTATAGGTATCCTTAAATTTGAGGTTGTTATTATCTTTAAATTTAACTATTTATTTTGTACATGTTCAGAAAAAGTTGGACTGAAATGAAAATYAGCATGGTATGCAGTCATGGAAATCTCATTAAACATCCTTTTATTTTCTATATTCTTAAGTTACACTTCTTGTACTTGTCAGTGCATTTTGCCAGACCTGCTCTACAGTATTGAATGATCATATTGTAATTTTTAAAARCTTTTTTCCTAAATAATCTACAGTAGTTATTTCTTTTAAAATTAATATATACAGTAAAACAGTGAATTAAAAAAAATAATTGTACAACGTAATGAAAGATTTCTGTAAAGCTAAGACAATACAATTTAAAATAGTCAGCTTAATGTTCTGAAATATAATTTTGCTTTTGTTACAGTTAAAAAAATGAAGGTTTCTTTTATATACTGTATAACCCAAGATGATTTCAAAGCACTTTCACTTAGAAAAGCTAGCTGCTATTACATATGAATTTTCAAAGCTTGCCAAGGCTTGGAAGGAATGATGAAAATTACTATTGCACGACCTTCAGGTTTTCTTTGTTTCATAAAAGGCTAAGATAGCATTTTTGTCATTTTTCTTTCAGCTCAGGTCTTTCATCATAAATATCAAAGCATGCAATTATGCCTGCTCATATCCTACCATATTCTGCCTGTTTTCTATCTATAGTGATGGTGTTCTCTTTAGGATACCTTTTTCTTTTGTTTTTTGCAAATCTGAAAGAAGTCCCATGTTTTTGTCGAGTGCCATAAATTGTTCATGAAATGCATGTTGCACTGATTAAAAAGAAGTAGAGTTGATTAAAATGGCTTTTATTCTTTTGTTCTAAGCAAAATACTAAAGAAATGTTCGAGTGTCAAATCTAACAAGTTCATAGGAGACTGATTTGGCCTACAGGTGGAATTTTTAAATAGGGTTCACTGCAAAAATGGGCTGGTCTTCTTTTCTATTAAAATCTTTCTCTAGCTTCATGCTGAATTATTCTCATTGTTCATTCTTATTTTTCATGTATAACTTGTTGTCTTGTTTTGTTTTGTGGTTTCATGTGGACTAATCATCAAAGATATAGAATGCTATAGCTATCATTGACTAAATTAAGCCATAGTTGCATCATACATGTTAAAATTAGGTTATTTTTATGTCATATGTAAAAAAAGGGAAATTGACACTCATTTTAAGTATTTGCATTTACTGACCTATTCCATTTTACCAGGGGTTTCGGCATAGCACAGATGTTATAAATATATCAGACTCTGAAATGATCCATTTGATTATGATTTTTTTTGTTTGTTTGTTTGTTTTGTTTTGTTTTTCTTTTGGTAGCCAACACCTTAAACACTAATGGCAAGTTATACAGTAAAGTATTAGTTATTCCATTAAGTGCCTGAGGACTTTTTTCTTACTTGAAAAACAGAACTGCAAACCACTGTTAGTTCTTACAGAAATCTCTCTCTCCATTTTTTTTGTTTATTATGTTCAGATTTTTATCAAATTTACAATGACACAAGGAATACATTGTTTTCATCAATTTCAACTGTGCTGTCACATGAATGTGAACTTACTGGCTATGTCTTAAGTTAAATGTCAAAGGATATACATTTCCCATGTAGAATAAAATTGATTTCAAGTTTCTTTTAACAGAGATGGAGTAAAAAATCTCTATTGTACTTTTAAACCGAATAGGATTGCCCTAGCATGTTAATAAACTTATATCTGCGTAAATAGTAACCGTTATGTACAATAGCCAACAAACAAATACTTCTAACAGTAATGGTTTCAACCATCAAAGCCTTGTTATTCAGTAAGGTTTCTGATGCAAGATTGTGATAAAATGAGTAAAACTGTAGAAAGATTTAATCAGTTTCATTAAGAGAATATTTAAGTACTTTTCAACCTTTTTTAAAAAAAATAGAAGGAACATCACAAGGTAGAGGCTTTCTTAGTTTTTTTTGTTTGTTTGTTTTTTGCATATACCTTTTGAAAAATCCCCTCCAACATTCCCCACCCCACACATAAAAGTACTCCTAGCAAAATCCCCAGAATAACGACTACGTGTATCAATACTGCAAAAGAAAGGGAGATGACACTCACCATAAGAGAATTCATTAATTCTTAAGACTTTTAAAATATTAATAGAACTTTCAAACAAGGCTGTTCATTTATGCAGTGTCCATTCAGTTCATTGTGAAGTTGAGATGATAGGTTGAAATTCTTAGGTTACTATATATCCTTCTTCCCATAGAACAGGCTGTTCTTCTTTATTTTCCCATATTGGATGATAAATATGCTCAGAAATTATTGGACATAAAAGAATAACATGATAGAGTGGCTGAGAGCTATAAACAAAGCAGCTGCTGGAGGAACTTGAGTCTGTAGTACCTCATGGAAGATTTTGGCCTCTGCCTATCTGAAAACCATTTGATGCAACTTGGCTTCTACAGCAGCTCTTTCGATCAGCCAAAAACTGCATTTAAAATGTTAAATTTCAGTAATAAAGGGATCTTATGTTGAATGCATTTTGTTCTCCATCCTTAAAACTTGGATGACAGATTACTTTAAAACCTAGCCATAAAGCAGCCAATGCTAAATTTCTTTTTAATTGGAAGAAACACTTTAATCTATTTTAGCATTCCTTATGCTTACCGTAGAATGGCAATGATTTTGTTATTTTTGTAGATTGCAAATCTATCTCGCTATAAGCATATTCTCATCCATGCTGTAATATTTTATCTCCAATTGATGAAAATTTACATTTGCCTCAGTTAGAAAAAAACATATAAATTATTTTTTAAAAAGTGTGCAAACTAGTATAAAGATATTTAAAGTATTCTCTTTGGCCAGAAGCAGACACTGTTACAGGTGTAATGTGAGTTAGGATGTTAAATGTGTAATGATCAAGACTAAGAAGTTCAGAACTTTATTAATAGAGTGAAGTGGGTCTCCCAGTCTCCCAACAACTGAAGTGATGAAGTGTGGGTCCTAACCCAGAACCAGACAGAATACTTCAAAGGCAGGGAGYAAGGCTTTATTTATTCCTTTAAGCATATGTAATAAATAGTTAATAATATAAAAAAGTGAGCTAAAATATGAGATAGTGGAAAAAAGAAACAAACAAGAGAATGTAACATGTAATTACAGCTGTGAATTACAGTGATCACTAGGACACCATGGTGTCAAAAGAACAAGGTGTGCTGTGGAGATGATAGGAGGCAAAAGAAGGAAGGAGAGTTGTCTTCCTAAAATAMTGCATAAAATCTAAGGAAATGAAARGCATCCATGAAGAAGGTTCCTATGAAGAGTAATTGTAGATTTAAARGTTAGTTTGTAAAAATAGATGTAAGCAAGTTGTACTGCATTGCTGGTGTCTTCCTTAAGAAAGTAAGAATGTCTAACAATAAAGGTGATCAAAGATGTTATAAATTTGTTATAACTATATTTATTATTTCTGTTAATTACTAGTAATCTGGTCCACATATACTAACACACTGGCTCAACAAGCCAGTTTTAAAGATAAAACTGTGTGATCCTTTAAACCATTTCTTTTTAGAATGGTGAGCCTAAAATCACACAAGAGGAGACTTTTTTTTGACTAAATTCTAAGTGATAATATATAGAAATTGTTTCAAGACTTTAGGACCACTAAGCAGACGTGATGACAATATAAGTTATTTCACAATTGATGGAATAAGACTCAATCCAAAAACAAGCTCTGTGACATCGAATGACAGAAAGGATTCTGCTTGGGTTTTCTGTTGTTTCTTTTAATAGCACAGCTAGTCAAAGTGACCCTAAAATAAAACATAGTAAAAATTAAATTTTGACTCAGGATGGACATATTTTGACTATGCTATAACCTAATTATGAAGACCATAACTTACTCCAGTAGAAAATATAAGATAAAAGTCAGTATTAGTAAATGGCAAAATAGCTTGAGCCAAGCTGGAAATCTTATCTTTGTGAATCCAGTAGAAAGGATCATAAATTGCACTAGACAAAAATTTTAAATAAAGCAAGAGAGCCAAGAAAGACTATGAAATTCATATATCCAGAGACTTCACAACAAATAATATTTTAAGTATGAAAGAAACAGGATTTATGTGTGCATATTTGTGAGTCTTCAGGATTTCCAGGGACTTATGGGACAGATTGAACGAGAGGTCATGGCAGTTCCTTTCTTCCCACCAGTATTCACCTTAGATCATATATTATCTTCAAAGAGGAATTTTTCTTCAGTCCTTTCTTACTGTATCTTTGTATTCAGACACCTCAATTTAATCTAGCTTCATTATAATTTACCTTATTAAAAATAAATAAATGTAGATCGATGACCAGAAACTAACACACTGAAAGAAGAAACCTAATTTAAAAGCTTACCAGAGGGGGGGGGGAAAGTAGCAGAAAAGACCACTTAGACCAAACTAGACTCAGTTCTAGACTGACTGACTTAATTCTCTACCTGTGGTATTAATAACACCAGGAAGAAAGAGAAATCGTATAGGAGTAGTACAAGAGAAAGAACTGTGCTTTTGTGCCACCCRATATATTCACCTCCAAGTACACTGAAGTATTTTGCAATAGAGTATGAATACTACATATTTAAATTCAAACTAAMTATAAGGCTAGTGAACTTGGGAGTACAAGTATCATGAAGTGGTTTAACAGAGAAGAATCCAACTGTAATAGTGCAAAGGGATATGGAATGGAATTTGGGTGCTAGACTTTTAAGCAGGCGGTTCATATAATATCTTCCATAAAATGATACACACCATTGGTGCCTCAATCCAGAGCACTAATTCTCATAGCCAATAGAAAATTAATTAGAGGATTATTATTAGGAGAAAATTTAAAAGAAAAAGGAAGTAAAGATTAGATTAGATATTATATATGTTCATGTGATTGCCCAGGGCCTCATTTAGAGAACTTATCTAGTAATCAAATAACCTGAATGATCTTCAGTAAGATTTAAAATGTAAGATGATCTTCAGTAAGATTCAGTAAAAYGGATTTGGAGACCCTTAGTGTCTCTACACTAGACAATCCTGGCTGTGTCAAGTACTTAGTGCATTTCTGTAGGACACTTGAAAGGCAGGCCACCATGAATGGCCTAAGCCGACATGATTAGCTTGTACTTCATGATCTCTGGAAAAAAAAAACAAAAACAAAAAACAGAAACCACTGACTAGTATATATTCTCTAGTAGCAGGGAGTAAAGAGATTATCTAAGCCAAGATAATGCATATAACAAAGAACAAACTGCCCAGGTAGCTGAAATCTTTCAGCAGAAGAAGGAAAGTTCTGGTGCCTCCTATCTGATTTTTCAACCAGAGCAAATCAGACAAAAAGATTTGCTAAACGTTACAGAAAGACCATCTCAAACTTTGTGTTTTCAAGTCTGCTTAATGATGGCATATGGCTTGTTTTTACAGAGAAGTCAGTGAGGGAGAGGGATGAAGAGATGCACATTAGTAAAATTGATGTATAAAGAAGTTCATTTTTGTTTGCCTTTCAGTTTCTAATCAGTTCAGATTCTTTGGATCTTTGCATATAGAAAAATAACATGAAATCTTCCTAAATATATTTAGCTTTCCTTGGGATAATCCCTTAGCAACTCATCTGTAACTTCCATTCAATTAGCATAGAACCTATTACCCTTGAAATTCTGGGGCATACTACCTTAGACAAACTAAAGCTTCGGGAAGTGTTAATTAGGAGTTACAGGATTTAATTAAGCAAGTAGGAGAAAAAATATTTCTCAAACACCATATTGCACTGTAACATGTATTTTTACTTAGAATAATAGTTAATTCTTTATTAAGACATTTTAAAGTTTGAGAATCTACATATCAAACAAGGAAAAAAGTTCCCTTGCATAGACTTTTCCAAATGTAATACATTATGAACAAAGCCACCTCTATTTCAGCACGAGAAAAAGAGAAGGGCTAATTTTGTTACAAAAAGGATGATTGATTGACTTAAGCAAGAGTGTTGAACATATCTTTTGCAACTAAGACTCTCATCAGCAAATGATTGTCTTAAATCATGAGGGAAAATTTGACTCATGTCCTGTAATCTAAATAGTATTCCATAAAACAAACAAACAAATTCCCAAAACAATCAGCTGGGATATCAAGCATGCAGGGACTTCAGTGTGTAAAGGTCTTGTTTTTCAGTGTATGGATATTCAGAAAGGTCCCAGAAATGAGGTTTCATCAAGGCTTTTTAAATTGTCATTTGACAATACTACCCTGAAAATCACCAGATACTTCTAAAATTGTAAAATATTCTTCAATCATCTTTTAGACAACGAAATTATGGTTTCCTTGTTATGAGAAAGTGTCTGTACCATCTCAAACTCCTATCTTTAAAGTTATAGAAACTAGGAATAGAAGTGCTGTCAGGAACAATTTTTCATTGGTATGGAAACAACAGAAATACTGACAGATGATCCTCTTTTTTTTTTTTTTTTTTTTTTTTCCTGTTTTCAAGATCTATGACTCTAGCATTATTTCCCATGCTAGGTCTGTGTTTAGGATATCCATGAATAGGTTTCCAGTAAATAAGTTTATATTGACACTTATTATTTGTAAAGTAGTAAAGCTTCAAGCTCCGTATTTGACTCCAAAATGAAGGTAATCTCTTTATGAATATTAAGGAGGTGACAAGGCAGAGTTTAGCTGCAGAATCCACTGGAAAGGAAGAAGATTGTCCAAAGTTGTGTGTTGACAAGAAAGGACAAGTGTCCTTGGCTAGTTGAAGATTGCTCTGCTTCTGCCTGACAGCCCTTCCACTGCAGTATAGCTTTGGCACCAGAAATGAAAAAGTATTTACTAAATGTACTAATGAATAATTGACTTTTTGACAAACTATTTGACAAATATTTGTCAAATATTGTTTTTAGTACTGAATAATGGTTTTATGCACAACACATGTGGCCACTTTTTAATCTGCCTCAAAAAACAATGTATTATTGCACTTGGCCTTTTACTATCTTTATAAGTAATGCTTCTTCAGGCTATTCTTCAAATAAGTTGCTTTTGTTTGTTCCATTACTTCAGGACAAAAATATCTTGCTGATAAATCAATATAGATATATGTAGGTATATGAGGCAGATATTTTCTTATTCAAGTAGTTTTATCAGGACAACTTTTACTGAATGCTTAAAAATATTGTCTACTAACATAAAGATATCTACCATTTCTGTTAGTATACTGTTCACAATTTTATGCTCTAAATCAATTTAAATTTTAGAACTGTATCATTAAAAACATTTTAAAWTTTCTTTATTTTTAAACAAATTCAATAAAATGTCTTCTGGTAAATAAAATGCCAAAATATATGTGAAAATTACTGAGGCATCTGATTTCAGGCACCTAGAAGTAAATTCACAGTTATTGATGGTGTAATAGTGCAGTYCTTTTGTATGATCATAATTGGAGTATAGGTGTCTTCTTTCATCTTTATTGCSGCGATAGTGTTGGAGTTCATCTATAGGAATATACTACAGCAGTGTAGGAACATGTCTTGTGGTGGAACATTTGAGATCCAGTTTGWAGACACGGCAAAAGTAAGCAAAGAAGATTAAGTGTTCTTGTAAGATAATCTTAAAGAAAGATTTCTGTATCTTCATACTAAATTACTCTGCCTTGGTGATTTGTAAGAGATAGGCTTAATACTATCTGGCTTGTAGAGAAACTATGTCTTGAATTATCCTGCCTCAGAATTGTGAATTCTACCTCTGAGCAACTTCCTGAAGCATGGATCCAGATGCATGAAAGTAAATGATACTTTACACTTGCAAATCCTTTKCTTGAGCTAATTAAAGGAGAAACTGAGACAGCTTGGTTCACCTATTTTCCTAAATAAGATAACTGTGATAGAAAGGTCAGCAGACAATAGGGTGAAGCTGATAGTGGCAAAAGCCAGCCATAGATTAACTAACACACAGGTACAAAGGAATCAAAGAAAAGGAACAGTTTTGAAGAACTGTTTCTCCCCTGTGTTGCTTTGGAGGCGATGCTGCCTCACAGTGCACTTAAACAGCATAAGTATGGAAGAACCACAGTCTCTGTGTTCCATTTTTTTCTGTTAACCTTTAGATCACAAAGTGCATCAGCATCAATTAAGTATGATAACAAACTATCCTTTGATGTATTACTGTATTTTGGTTGTATCATATCATTTCATGTTGCAATTGGAGACAGATGAGCCCACCTAATGCTGGGTACATATATAATAATGACAAAGATATGGTGGTAACAGTGTGATCCTTTTATATTTTTATTAAATACATTCATGTCCTGTATTTGTTTGGGTTTCAAAGAGGTTCAAAGAGTAAAAATTGTGATAATTATATCAAAAACCTGATATAGTTTACAATAAAATAGGTACTTTCATTAAACAGAACTTAACTAAACTACATTTTTTTTTTTTATTTTTCATTTTTTCTTCAGGCTCCTAAGTTGCAGGAGATGCAGATGTTATTAAATATAGCCTTGAAGGTGATACAATATATTGATTTAACACATCTTGAGACCTAATAATCAAGTACATGTTTTTATGATTGGCTGATGTTGTCTTGTGCCTAGCTTCCTAAAGAATGTTAAGTTGACTAAGGTCACCTATAGCCAATAGATAATCTACCAACCAATAAAAATGCTAAGTAGAATGTCAATCTGTTTCCCAGTCATATCAAACCTCCTAATCCAATTTGCAGTTTTCAAGATGAACTCAATCTAAAAGTTAAAATTAAATATATATGTTTGTTAGTACAGTGATATACTTCTTGGCAAGCATCTAGCTACATTTTAACATTTGAGCTTTCTCTTGGAAGTATGATAATGAGCATCATAGCCTGGTAAATTTTGAACAGATCTTTAAGGACAGAACGTTGTACTGGCAATTATTATCCAATGTAAAAAACATAAACAGCTGTATCTGAACCTCAGATCTGTGGAATGCATTACTTTATAACCTTAAAATACAGTTTGTGCTTGCTCATCAGATATTTTGAGCTGCACATTCATATCTGAGAATAGTATCTGGTTCAAAGTACATGTTATAAAAATAATAGTAATACTTGGTACTGCATATAGTCAACTCCACATATTTTCTTTTGCTAATGTGGTAAAACGGTGTATATTTCAGTCCAGTGGGCATAGAGATAAAAAAGGGATAGGAATCTTGACCCTGGAATACTGCATTTCATTGCTACATTGGAACCCTAAATTTAGAAGTGGATCTAGGACTATCCTTCCTCAAACTAGTAGGTATTAGCAAAGAAGTGTGGTTAAGAAGTTCACACTGGAGGAGAGTAAGTCTTTCCAAGATGCACATCTAAAAAAGTAAGACGTTAGCACACATGATGAACTTCAATTTTTATCATTAGTCAAATCATTTTCTAACTTTATTTAAGCCATATAATGTAGGGTTCATTAGTATTTTAAATAAGTCTTATTTAGTTACATGAGTGAAGACTCTATAACATTAATCAGTCTGTAAAAGGTTTGCACGCTTTTCTGCGGCTGGTCCTTTAAGTTGGAGAGAATCACATGTGGGTCTGGCCATTTTCCAGCTTAATATTTGCTGACATATGTGACTCCTGTAAATTTTTTCTTCAGTCTGTTATTTAAAGATCAGATTCCTCAAATAATGTAAACTTGTGCTTAGCTTAGAGCATTTAATATTGATTCTGAGATGTAATTAATTAAATAATCTAGTAGAAGAAATTAAAAATGTTAATGTATAAAAATTTTATCTTTTAGCCTTGGCTTTCAATAATACAATTGTATGCTTTTCAAAAAAGAATATAGAGTTAAGATGTTTAAGGCCTAAAATTTGTCTAGGCTGCTGTTGTCCAGACTGGGGAACCTACGTTAGTTCCCATCCGGCCTAATCACCTCAATTTCCTTCCCATGAAAACCAGAGAGGAAGGGACAAGTATACAATGTTGAGTTCTCAGGTTTCGTCCCAAAACGGGGTGGAACGAAGCTCATCCAGTCTAGAAGCTAGGGCATGTTCCTACACCCCACCCATCCTCTGTCACTAAAGACCTCGCTAAAGAGACTCAAGAACTATTTTGCTTAGTACAAGAATGACTAGAAGTGATGTGCCCTGTTCTAGAAAGGGGTTCACAATACTGAGCAAGGTACCTGAGCTCCATACACAGCAAACGAGAAGAGCTTTGTACCCCACAACAGCATGTCCTGCGTGCAGGATGAAGTACACCAAATGAGACAGCCCAGAAAGATAAATTAACAGTAAAAAATATAGCATTCTTTTTATCTGACGTCTGGTTTCTAAGTCTTTCTTCAGTGAACTGTTAAACAAGTCGAGCTGTTGACACTTTTATAGTAAATTTTGAGTCTGTTGACAGTATGCAATTCACTTGCCCAAATACATGTCTAGGGCCATTTTAAGGGCCTAAGGTGTCCTGCCTGGCTTCCAGCCTTACCTGCATAATAGAATAGATCTCCTGTAAGTTTGTACAATGTTTTTCAACCCCACATGAGTTTCACAGGTGTTCTAAAGCTTATTTTATTACTTATTCTTTTGTGGACCCTTTTAGAAGTAGTTTGTAGATTTCCAGGACTTCTCAGACCACAGAAGGGGAAACCATTGCTGCCAAGTGTACTTTGATAATATTTTCATCATCAGTTTGGTTAGAGTTTTGGCTACTTTTAGGAGAAGAGCTTTAGAAAGTTTTCCAAATATGAAATAAAATAAATGAAAATAAATGAKTGCAACACTGAAATAGCGTAAAGTAACAAAGTTTATTGTCAGTGTCAGTGACTGACATTTTAACACAGGTAGATTTTGCCATTTTCTTCTTTATAAAATGAAATTACAGTAATCTGATTATGCAAGCTTTAAGTGCAGTTTCTCTTAACTTCTTTGGGGTACTATAGGATCCATGTTTATTGTCAGGTTTTCCAACTTATGAATCACAGATGTTAACACCCACTTTATCTATAGTTGAACTATTTCACACAATCCACTAGAGGAAGTATCATTTTCATTTGTTTTCTAGGTAAGGTAGTTTAATGTTTAATAAAAAAATTGTTACAACCAAAAAAAAGAAAAATGTAAAAAGTTATCTTGAAATACATTAATCCATTTTGAATAAAGTCTGCCTACTTCCTACAGCACAGAAGAAAAGCTTTTACCTTCCTTTTTTCAAGTTTGGTCAAGTAGAAATTTGGTTTTATCCAGGAAAGAGATAGAAAGACGGACATTGTCCTCGCCCTTTCTGACTAGAGTCATGGCTAAAAAATCTAGCTAGAGTCATGCTGGTTGTTCGGACCATTGATGTATGCTCTTGTCCAGAGCTGGGAATAGTTAGGAGTGTTAAGATATTCTAAAAAAGAACAAACTTGTTTTCAGAAGTTCCAAAATAAGAGGGGATAGGAAGAAATTCACTTTACTCGGAGTGGCACCTGATATTGCAAACAGCTCTAAAAAGGCCATTACTGAGCTGATTTTCAGTAACTTCAGTTAATTTTAGTTAGTTTTCAGCAGGGGAGAGAATTTTGGGTTTTTTTCTCTTCCTATTCCCTTAGTGGGCAGAGTTCCAACCTAAGCCTTCAGATCTGTGACTTTCGTTTGTTCATGACTGTGCCAAGAATATTTTTTGGCATCTGGCAATTTAACAATAATATTTCCACCRATCAGGCACTGAATAGAATCAAAGTATGGCACTGTATTTTGTAATTTTCACAGAAGCATTTGATTTGATTGACTCTAGAATGCTGATTAGAGGAGATAAGACTATGATGCTCTTGAGGATAAGTCACTTAACTTAGATTCATGATTATTTAACAAGAAGAACACACAGATTTGTTGTACAGGGTAAGGAATCTGGCTTGGCTGAAATGGACTGTGATGTCCGCCAAGACTCAGTCTTCAGACCATGTTTATTGAATTTATTTGTCAATGATTTATTCCTGGTTGTATTAAATCTATTTTACAACTATATAGATGATGCAATGTTACAACATGGTTCTAATTCACTGGCTATAGTAGGGAAGGATTCAGATAATTTATAACTGAGACTTTAAAAAGAAAGCTTTTTCTAATGAACAAGAAAACTGCTAGCTATTAATTTCCAAACCAACCCCAAACACTTCTGCAGTCTTTATTCAGGCAAAACAAAACCCTTCTACTGAAATACATACCTAAGCCATGACTTAAGGGCTGGATGAGCACATTCTAGTTACTCTTGAGCAATTTTGTGTTGAAATCTTGTTAATTAGAAGCAGGTAGCATTTTAAGGGGTAAGAACCCCACTGAATATGTTACWTATATTCACTTAAGCAATAGTTGAATCAAGAAACAAAAAATCTGCAATGTGATGTCAGATGAAAGGTTCTTTAAAATTAGAAGCAAGAAAAGTAGACTGTAATCTCAAWAAAGAGCTATGAAGATTTGTTTTATATTAATGCTATGGATAGATAAAATCCAATTTGCCTTTAGGCAAATTTGCAGATTTGTAGCTTGACAGAATATAAGAACACATCACTGAAGCTTTTATGTGAATAAGTCAACTTACTTCCTCCTCAGTGAGTTTGGAACTATGCAAATRTATTTTATGTTTGGAGAGGCCCCTGGTTATATGAAAACAATGCTGTTGTTTCTTTTAGATTTTAATTTAATATTCTGAGCCTTGGAGGGAAAAATCGTCATAGACTCATTTACCCTACAGTCAGTGTGACAATAGGGGAGTGCACATTTAATGCCTTAACAGTAAGCATTTCAAACAGGCATCCGAAGATGATAAGTACTGAAATCATCTTTGGCAAATTTAAATGTGATTTAATTGAATATTTAAAATCATTYGCAAGGTATAATTGAGAATAAATTATGTAATGATGTGGTAGGAATGATTTGATTTTTTTTTTCCTTCCTTCTGCTTAAAAGTATCACAGATGCTTGGACATGGATAGGGCAAGTTTCTTGCTGTGAAAGTCATTTGAGAAGCCCTATGAAGCACTGCACGTTACTGAGGGTTTATTGTTTCCAGTTCTGATATTTTCATGGAAGAATACATAAGGGTATTTATACAGCACCTTTTAAAGCAGGTAATTTAGAGCTTCATTTTATATCAGATACAGTTGTATTTATTTTTATAATTCTATTTACAGTACTRTTGTATTTACAATTTTAAAATCTTTCTATTTTAATATAGATATTTTTAAAAGTTTAAAAAGATTATTCATACACAGTGAATAGATCACATGTGAAGGTTTGTGATGTAAGATATTTCTTCTTCAAGGTGGAAATGTTTAGATGCCTCTCTTGTCTCTTGTTTTTATGTTTTGGCTTTTGGTTTGGGGGATTTTTCCTCTCTTTTTTTTCTTTTTCTTTTTTTCTTTTTTTAACCTAGGCAGAGTTCCTATAAAATAAATGTCTTATGAAAACTTGGTTATGTTCACCTTATTTTTTTAAAAAAAATAACAGAATGCCCTAGATCTTTTGTGCAAATATTAATAATACCTAAGTGTGTAAGTACTCCAAATGCTCGAATATGTGAATAAGAAGGAAGCTACAAAAGTTTATTTATTGAAGTTCTGAATGTTCATCCCGTTTAGTAGTAAATACACTGTCATATCACAAACTACCACTTCTGTGAAAGCAAGAGTCTTAACTCCAAACTTCAGYGACAGACTTTGATACCTGTCATCAAGTAACAAAAATGTACCTAAATGTTTTTCCGTGGACACAAAAAATACTTTCATTGCTCATACCTCCAAGTCTATTTCAGTCAAGGCTTAGCCCAAAGGGTCTTTCTCGTAGGTGTTTATCAGGGTTGCTTTACTATTGTTTCTGTGCTTTCTGTCCTGCATCTTCACTTTATCTTTACCAGTATTGCATTCCTTCTCCTGCCATAACTATATTAGCAAAATCCACGTATATGGATTCCTTTTGTCCAGCAAAATACCTTATTCAACTCAAGGAGCTATTATCTTGGGAGAAGAACTCTTCTACCACAGTAAGTTTTAAAAAAAAAACTGAAGCCTATCTAGACTAAGATATTGTCAGCATTGCTCTTTGAACTTATCTGTCCAGTCTTTACACAAAAGCAAGCCCTTTGTGAAACAAAGGGAGAAATAAAATGGGTCTAAGCTCCTTTCAAAGCCAGGAGTTGTTCTTGAGAGAAGAGAGAGTTGTTAAAGTTTTGATGCTCTCAAGGGAAGAAGGAAAATCCCTGGTGGTTCCTGAATTTCAGTGCTTTAAAATAGAGTGTAGGGAAATAGAAGACAGCTCTGGGGACCTGACTATCCACAATGTCCTTAGGGGTAGATACAGAGGTGGTCCTCATAGGGTATGCCTACCAGGTCAGCTGCCTTAGTCAAGCTCCAAATATGCACCTGAATATGGCACTTGGAACCAAGTTATTCCCTTTTAGCTGCTAGCTGTATGGATAATTCCTTTGGGAGCTCAAAATTAGGRATTCTGAGACATACAGATTGGCAAAACTCTGCTCTCCTTAAACAGTTAAATTTTCTGTCTTTCTCATCAAAGACTACATATCTTTGTAAAGTTTCTAATATGAAGATAGTAGTATCAAATTTAAGTATTCAAAGTGTTGCTTTGATAATATTACCCTTTCACAGAATCAGTAAGGTTGGAGATGGTCTAGCCCAGTCTCCCTGTTCAAGCAGGGTCACCTACAGCATGTTAGACAGGGTTGCATCCAGGCGGGCCTTGAGTATCTCCAGAGAACAAAACTCTACAACCTCTCTGGGCAATATGGTCCAGTGCTCTGTCACTCTCACAGGGAAGAAATTTGCCCTCACGGTCAGGCAGAACTTCCTGTGCTTCAGTTTTTGCCCATTACCTCTTGTCCTGTCACATGGGGCAACTGAAAAGAGTTTGTCCCCATCCCCTTGACACCCTCCCGTCAGGCACCTGTACACATTGATAAGATCCCCCCCCCAGTCTTCTCTTCCCCAGGCTGAAGAGGCCCAGCTCTCGCAGCCGTTCCTCAGAGGGCAGGTGCTCCAACCCTCTGATCATCTTTGTAGCCCTACGCTAGACTCTCTCCAGCAGCTCCTTGTCTCTCTTGTCCTGGGCAGCCCAGAACTGCACACAGTACTCGAGATGAGGCCTCACCAAGGGCTGAGTAGAGGGGCAGGATCACCTCCCTTGACCTCCTGGCAACTCTCTTCGTAATGCACCCCAGGAGACCATTGGCCTTCTTGGTCACAAGGGCACATTGCTGGCTCATGGTCAAGTTGTCATCCACCAGCACTCCCAGGTCCTTCTCTGCAGAGCTGCTCTCCACAAGGTCAGCCCCYAGCTTGTACTGGTGCCTAGGGTTATTTTCCCCTAGGTGCAGGACTCCGCACTTGCCCTTATTGAACCTCAGGAGGTTCTTCTCCACTCAACTCTCCAGCCTGTCCAGGTCTCTCTGAATGGCAGCACAGCCCTCTGGTGTATCAGCCACTCCTCCCAGCTTGGTATCATCAGCAAACTTGCTGAGGAGGCACTCTGTCCCCTCATCCAGGTCACTGATGAAGAAGTTGAACAGGATGGGACCCAGTACTGAGCCCTGGGGGACGCCAGTAGCCACAGGCCTCCAASTGGACTCCACACCACTGATGACAACCCTCTGAGCTCTGCCTTTCAGCCATTTCTCAATCYACCTCACTGTCCACTCATCTAACCCACACTTCCTGAGCTTACCTAGGAGGATGTTATGGGAGACAGTGTCAAAAGCCTTGCTGAAGTCAAGGTACTCAACGTCCACTGCTCTGCCCTCATCTACCCAGCTGTTCATTCCATCCTAGAAGGCTATCAGATTGGCTAAGCAGGATTTCCCCTTGGTGAATCCATGCTGGCTACTCCTGATCACCTTCTTCTCCTCCATATGTCTGGAGATGACATCCAGAATGAGCTGTTCCATCACCTTTCCAGGGATGGAGGTAATGTCTTGTCCTCCTGTATCTCTGCAAAAAAATGGAATTGGCCATCTGTTAATTACATTTTAGAGCTTTTT
>NW_028186535.1:125630-168130 GCF_003343005.1 Rhea americana
TTTTTTATCAAGGATGATGCAGTTTCCTTTAATTTATTTGGATATTTGTTGACATTCTTGTTAGGTTTGCCAGTTTATTGTTAGCTTGAAGATGTTCTGAAAGGGTCAGTGTTTGGGTGATAATGAAGAAAGTTACAGACTGAGATATGTTGTTTAGCCATTCCATACTTTGGAAACTATCACTAAAGAAAATAAGTAGGATTGAAGAAAGACCATCTTAAACTGTAAATGATTTTTTCCTCTTGAATTCACAGATAAAATCCTTTTGCACATGTTAATTTTTTGTTTAATGACAGCTAAATTTTTGCATGTACATGGAATAGATCAYCAGAGCTGTTGGGTTTTGAGAGAATTTTCCACTAAATCGTAGATGAGGATTCTCAAAACACTAGTAGAGGAGAATAGCCACGAGCAGGTCAGAAACAGATTTGCTTCAGCACCTCTTGGGCAAAATAATTTTTTTGCACAATTTTTACCTTGTTTTAAGGTTTGTGAAATGAATCACTGAGATAACCCTAACATTTGCATCCCATGACTTTTGAATATTTGAAATAGAAACCTTCCTATTGAATTGACAAATGGTTTGTATTAATATAAAATTAGATTTATGAAATTCTTTTAATCTACAAGTGACACTGGCTATTTACAACTCCAGATTCTGATGAAGATAGATCCATTTACACATTTATAATACTTAGTAAATTTGCAAATGTTTTTATTTAAAATGATTTTGTCCTTCTCCCATACTTCAAATGTCACTGGCCCTTTAAGGACCTAGTCCAAAGCTCACTTTCATTGATGGAAAGACTTACAGGCTAAATCTAAAGCCCCAAAGTAAAACAGAATCTAGAAACCTTCCTGAGCCCTGGAAAACTCCTTTCTGCACTGCGTTAGTRTGTTCCTCAGTATGATTTTGGCCTGTATCAACTAGCTTTCAACTAATTCCTTTGCTTGTAAAAAAGGTATATTTAGAGACAACTATTAAAGAACTCTGTTCTAATTCCATTATTTGCTTTGTATTTCTTTTTCTGATTAAATTAACCTCTTAAGTTATTTCAAATTTCAAGGAACTTTTCTTGATTTTTTTAAAAGCATTTTAAGCATCAAGAAAGATATAGATGCTCTCTCTGTACATACATGTGTGAGTGTATATAATAAATACTTTATCAAAGGAAAATATATATTCTTCAGAAAAGTTATATTTATCAATTATTTCTGGTATATCAATATTTGTTTCCTCTCCTAGTGTTAAAGATGCCTAGATGGGGAAGCGAGGGCGGGTGCATAAAGTTCTTTAAAATGTGTTACCACATTAACAATCCCCCTTCTTCATATGCATCTTATACATGTGACAATACAGTATTATTATAGTCTTAACCCTACATTGTTCTGGACAAACTGTATTATTACTACACAGCAATGAGCTTTGTCTTTGTCTATATTCATGCAAAAAATGTTGTATGCTTAATGGATCTTTGCTGGAGTGAGAAATAGAGTCTCAGTGCATCAGAAACAATAGATTCCCTGACATATCCTTACTAGAACGGGAAAGGACATATTCCTTCAGTTGTGCTCATGATTTCAGTGGCCAGCACGTTCAAGCATGATTCCTCGAATGCCAGGAAGAGTGCTCTGCACTCCAAAAAGACAGTGTCCGGGAGAATGAGTTCCTTGCCAGTCTGGAGAGCCAGCAATAGCATGCGTAGGGAAAGGAAGCATGTGTTTTATCTTGCCTAGGTTGCTGTTACTGTACACAGTTCTCTAGTGCCTTTGTAAGGTTTATGGATGGCCTTGGCCTCTGAAATCATAATGTCTCCAGACACTGCTGCTTCTAAGCTCCTTTGCCAAGATGAAATAAGTCAGAAGAAATTAATGTGAAGACTGGGAATATTCAGGGAACTTCTTCAAGTTGGTCAATCTTTTTTTTTTTTTTTTTTTTAACCGCAAATAATTTAAACTCTACTTTTTTTTCCTCCTGAGGAGATTGAAGGAAAGAAAGTTTTATTACTCAAGCAAAATAAATTTTATATCAGCCGTAGAATAACATGAACAAGTTTAGCCTGCCTAAGTGAATACTCACTATAGGACTTACAAGAAACACTACAGGCTTTTTTTTTTCATTTAAGTCTCTTCAATTCACTTCAATTTTTATTTTGTTTTTCATCTCGTTTCTTTTCTCTACACTTTACTTAAAACTTTGTTATCTCTTTTTCTTATCTTGGTTTGTCCTACTGGGAATCTGCAATCAGCAATGGCTGTGCTGAACTTTCATTCACGCAGCTTTGAAATACGTTGAAGGTGGACTAAAAAAGTTCATTTGTTGCTGGCTAAAATGTGATTGTTAATTTCATACTGGTCGAACAGGTATTGTGTGCAGATGTGTATATCTGGGCACTATGCGACATTATCTGTTGGCCTTCTCTTTGTGCTACCTCTGAGCTTGTCTGCAGAACGTGTGCACCACAACATCGCCAAACGTGAATGTTCGTAGCAGGATATCAGCTCCCTGGATAGCAGGATATCAGATTCATGTAGCATAGATGAGAATGCAGTTCTCTCATTTAAATACTGCATCCTAACGAGATGYTCCCTGAGGAAGTAACAGGAAAATATAGCTGCGCCCAGAAGTTGTAAGCTAGAGATCATTCTATGTATGATTTATGGAAACTGTAAGGAAACACAATAATTTTGAGCACTTTTGTCATAACAAACAGATCTTAAGCTCTCTAGATAATTATGAAAAAATTTTTATAGCAACTTGTAGATACAAAACATTTACGTATCATTATTGATAAAAAGAATGTTGAAAAATAAAATCAAGAAGTTGTCAAAGATCAAAAAGGCACCTCAAATCACCTTTGTAAAAGTCACTAACAATCAATTAATGCTTTCTGAAATAAATGTGCATAAGAGAAAGCAACATAGAAAGGGAATAAAATACAGTTAATGCACCCAAAATTGTAAAATTGTTTTAAGAAGTGCCTTACTCATTACGTCTGAATGTGATTTTCCAGATAGACGCATTGTAATATGACCCTGTGTGCTGTTCTGTGTGTACAATAAAGCAAGCAAAATTAATCCCTTCCCCTGATGACCTCTAGAAATGAAAACCCATTATAGTAATAATATTTGTACTTAGGCCTTGATGTTTTTGTGCTGAATCTGAATGCCATGAAATGATTGTATACAGTGGCTGATGAGGACACATGTACAGATAATTACATAAATAATCCTCTTTATATAGGTGCAAGGTGACTTTTTAGATCTGGTATGGAAACTAGTTGAAGCCTAATAAAACTTGTAATCATTTTCTTTGCTGCTAAAGCCTGAATCTTATTATACTGAAAGGTCTATTACGAATGTTTCCCTTTTTAACATGGAATGTATGTAACTAGATCTTGCRCACAGTTTTCCTGTTTGTAAAACCTGAATTAAGTATTGAAATTTCTGCCTAAGTTACTGGGTTTGGTGTTTGCCAAAGTATATATGGTATCATATACAATAGTACATCTTTGTTACCAGTCTGCGGTTTGGTTAGCAAACCCCACTTAAAGGGTAAAAGATCTTTTAAAAAACAACATTATTTAGCTTGGAACAGGAATCAATACTCCATATGATATGGTAATGAAACTTAGACTTTGTAACTTATTGATGGACACTGAGAAAGTGTGTGTGGTGAGAGGAGTGGGTGCATTTGTGTGCTTGTTGGAGGGACCACAATAGTATTAACAGCCTGTAAAGGAGGTTTCTGACATTTGGTAAACACGTGAGTACAGCACAGTGCACAATAGGAACTGCAGTTCAAAAACAGTGATATGTACATTACTCTGGAAGGCCATTAGAGAAATGAAAGCTTTCTTTTGTGAGCATTTACTCTTACACAGGTTATAATAGCAAAGCGTTAGCTTTGTGGAAAAGAAAGAATAAAAAGACACCCACATATTGTTTTAYTATTTTTGTTTTATTTTTAATACTTACATATCTTTCTGATGTTGGTTATATATTCAAGCTGGCTTGGTTTGGCGCAAACAATCTGGCTTTCTATTTGTCTAAGTGGTAATAAATTCCCATTGATCAGGACTTAGTGGAAATTAGAACACTCCCCATGAAACCCAGCCAGGGCGACTGCCTTTCCAGCAGACTCTCACTCATGTTAAAAGCCCACTGGAATGTTTCGGGAGTTGCTGGTGTGCTAGGGCTTTTTAAACTGCATATTGCTTTGCAATGTCAATACCACAAGGACTATTGATTTAGATCACTTTCTTTAAATAAAATAAATGATTTAGTATTTGAAAATAGTAAAAATGACCAGCTGGTATAAAAAATAACATTATCTTGTCTCTCTTTGTTAAAGTGTCCATCAACTTGGGAAAGCCTTGCATTATTGCACGTTGTAATTATTTATTTTGAAAAATCGTAAACCTTATATTGTGTTTTCAATATATTGACTGTAAGGGCTTGTATTTGTAGCCTTCTGCCAAAGGAGAAAACTTGAATTTATTAATTGCATTTGTTTTTTGATTAAGATTAGAGAATTCCTTTAAGTGCCGGTCTGTAGTAGATTTTCTGAAGAGCCTGACCTGAGAAAGATGCACATAYATGCAAGACTAATCGGTCTTTCAGAACAATGTCTTCTCAGTTTCTGTGAAGTAGCACCAGCACAGAAGGCATGGAGAGGTCTCTTTCTCTGGTGATCTCCATGAGAGTGCCAGCAGACTGCTAAAAAATGAGAGAGAACCTATGAAAGCAAAAAGAACAGATACGAAAYGGGAGGTAACGTGTTGTTTTAGTATCTGTAGCGATGAAAACACTTTATGATTAGTAAACATCTCAAAGACATGCTTAAATCTATATTATAAGGAACTAGAAGTCAGGGTCCATCTGTATGAAATAAATAAATGAATCTTGCCAATAAAGAGGGTGTGATTTTTTGTTGTTGTTTTTGTTGTGGATTTCCACCCCGCCCCCAGGAGCTTAGCAAGACATTAGGKTGTGGGCTGGAATTCAGCCACATATCCACATATGCCATATGTCAGGGAGGATTGGATTTTGCTTTTCTACAGCAGAGTCTTACTATCTAAAGGTATTTTCAATATTATCCCCCAGATTATTCCACACCCGTTCATTTGGGTGCTATTTTCCTTCTCCCCACCAAAAAGCTCTGTGTATGCCCCTCACTGAGTGGTTCCTACCCTTGCAGGGCAGTGGAGGACAAGGCCCATGGATGGGGTGCAGCTCCATGGCCGGGCTGGGGAGACGTGACATTCCTCCTCTTGGGTGTTGCACTGCGGTGGCTGTCTGAGGCCCTACCGCCCCAGGATCAGGTTCAAAATCCTAGTAGTATTCTATAAAAGTAATGGAGCTTTCTCTCCTAGCTACAATTTTGCTTTTTAAGAACAGCATCAATCATGCACAGCCTGTTAAATGAACACTTGTATTCAAATAACTTACTGATTATGCAAAACAACTCTGCCTGTTATGGTACATGTTCAGTGCAGAAAATTGCTCTGTTAGTTGGACTGGTTTTCCCGTCACAATGAAACATACATCTGCTTACAGCTAAAAGTCCAAGGACCTGATTTACTAAAAATTAGTGATCCATCAGATTGATGGGCAATCTGCACTCTTGGTGCCTTGAAATTTCTTGCATCAGTCACCAGATCATGATTTACTAATAGGGTTTCAGGGCTTGCAAAATAGCACAACTCTAACCACATATTAATATTTAATCTGGCATTTTAAGTGCACCTAACAAAAGACCCCAGAGCTGCTGACAGGACCCTAAATTGTGAATTTCTTAAAAAGGAATTGAGTATTTCCACAGTGGTTTCATGTGGAAATCTGAAATAAAAAGAAATACATGAGTTAAGCCCTGTCCATGTACTTACAAGCTTCTGACTATATTTTCTTGAAAAATTGTTTATAATTTGGGTTTTTTTCATATTCTAGCTTCATTAATGTATGACAAAGCTTCTTCTGGCAGTTTCACTGTCCATAGCTCTTGATGGGAAAAATTTTAAAATTCATTTCTATATTATGTGTAATTAAATAGCCTGTTCCTTACATATTTAGTCCACTTGGCAACCGTAGAAAGGTTCTAAACGAAGGCAAAAATAACATATAAATCACAAAGACCTCTTTATTACTGTGAAATTTAGTAATCGACTCTGCACAGAGTTAGTAAATTGGGCCCTCTGTGTTTTGTATATCATTTTTAAGAAAGCAACATAGAGAATAAGCTGAATTAGATATTGATAGTGTTTCTACAGTTTCATGGCTTAAACAGAGCAATAAAGTGAGTTAATAAGCAACTTCTTCTGCTCCTGTCAGATGAATATTCTAATTTTAGAAAACATATATAGTGCATGTCTGGAAAAGGGTTTATTTGTTTCTTCCATTTTCATATGCCATAATTTATGAAAGATGTTCCCAACACCACCTGTAATAACAGAATGTTTATTAGTGTGCAAATGAGGGTTATAAATGATGTTGCTTATCTATGGAACAAAACACAAAAGACAACTTATTAGCAAAAGACAAATTGCTCAGCAAGTTTCAATGAGCTGCTATGTTTGTCATGAAAAAAAACCCTTTTATTTGCACAGATCAATGCTTTTATAATCCATTTAAAATAATATACTTGCCACTAGGTGGCTATTTCTGATCAGATCATTTTACCATTTTAATTACATTTTTAATATCCTGGCTGCATAAACAAAGATAAATTACAAGCCTCGCACAATCTGGCTGCTAGCTCAGGCACAATCTGTAATAATATCAGCTTTTGTTTGTGCCTCGTCTAATTAGATTCTGAAATCTCGGCTTTATCAATCAATAATTTTAATTTCAGAATTGCCTTTTGATCTTGCATTTCATGTTTGTTTGCGGAAAATGATCAGTAGGACAAAGCTGATAATTTATGCAGAAACAATCTCTGCGCAGAGTTACAAGCGCATTCCTCGCCATCAACAGAGCCCGGCAGACTAAGCCTGACACAGGTCTAATTAGCATGCASATATGTGTCGCCTCATTGGCAATTCAAATTGCTTTTTTATAATGTACCTCAAATTGTGCTACTCAAACATTGTATTTGATTTCCAAAGCCCCCTGGGCATCCCATAACGTCTCCCTTCATCCTGGGTACGAAGCGTTTATTGAGCAATCTGCTACGACCGTGGCTATCTCTCCGGCAGCACCCAAACGCCGTAGCAGCGGCGGGACCCCCTTTTCCTCCTCGTCAGACGGCAACTTGCCCTTCTGCCGAGCGCCGGGCGCCACGTTTGCGGGTTCAGCGATGATATGTTACCTCGAGAGCTCCTGCTCCCACTGTGGCTGCTCTGTGGAGGGCTTCGTTCCTGTGCCACTCATTTAGAAAGGGGGAGGACGCCTACGGAGCGCGCATTAATATGCGGCACGTAGCGACGTCTCTGCATGCCAGCCTTCCATTCTTCATCAAACAAAATGGCTGGATCCCGGGGATTGTTTCCCCCTCCGCGCGCGCGCGCCCGCGCGCCCGCGCTCGCACCCCTACCGCCTTCCGCTCTTTCTCTCGCTCTCGCACACACACACACACACACACACACACACACACACTTTTTCTCATGCGCACAAACACATGCACGCACGCGACAGTCTCTGTTGCAGCGTGCCGTTGTCAGTGTCGTGAGTTATGTGCGAAAAGTTGTCTGCGGCGTGCGTGACACACCGGGAGATTCCTGCCAACGTCAGGGCCCTTTTTTTGCCATGCAGCAACAAGTGGCAGAATCAATGGTGTACAGTTATTCAGCAATGTAATTCATTTCGCTGGCTTTGGCTTCTAGCCAGATCCGCCATCTGTCTCTAGCTCTCCCTCTCCCTCTCCCTCTCCCTCTCTCTCTCTCTCTCGCCTGAATTTGTCCTACATTTCGTAATGTTACGTGCTTGCCATCCTTATTCTATGTCAGAGGTACAGCACAAGTCTCACCCCCGTTCCAGCGTGGAGTTCTCCGAGTTCGGTGGCACTTTGGATATTCCACTTCAGTGCCATGGGAAGAAAAGGATAAGCAAAAAACAGAGGGATAGCTGCTTGCGTCCGAAAGCCGGAGCCTCAGCTTTTTATTTAAAGCATTGATATGGATCTGTCTCGCATGGGAACTTTTCCTGCTTCGTTAGAGTATCTTCGTTTTCTTTATTGGATGCTGGCACTGTACGCCACTGCACAGCTTCATGGAGTGCCTGCTGTTGGATGCTTGCAGATCCCTGCCACCAAGCAACCTCCTGCATTGGAAATCGGGTGACTACTCCAGGATCTTATGCGTGCTTGCTGTTTGAAGCTGCAGAAAAGTGAATAATCAATTAAGTATTGATTTCTTGTAAGATTTGGTAAATTTCAAAGGCAAGACAAAGAGGATGGCTTAAGGAAAGCACTGCAGGGACTTGGCGTAAATTAGACAACTAACAGCAGTGCAGAATAAAATAACACCTCAACTGAATATTTCCTTGGAAGAATTAGCACTAGCTATTGGAAGACGATGGTGGATTTAATCAAGACAGCAGGCACGCTTGAGTTTTAACCGTGAACCTCAAAGAGGAGCTAATTATAACCACCTTTTTATATGGAGCTAATTTGACTGAATGGATGCAAATGTGCTTTATTTATGGATGAAGAAGCAAGCCTTACAGCATTGACTTTGGGATCATCGCATATGCTAAGCTTTACAGCTTCTCTAAAAGTCAAGCCTACAGTACATTTTTATTTACTGAGAAGGTATTTATATGTAAGCATAAGCTAGCCGTACAAAAGATTCGTCAGAACAATGTACTGTGGCACAGAGGATCTAATTATAATTTTGCAGCATTTCATGTTTTCTCTAATTTGATGTTTTTCAACCCTTGCTTGTGATGRGCTATAAATGGGGCAATAAATGTATGATTTAAACTATTGTGATTTTCGATGTGTAGTTTATTAATCGTGCTGTAGTTTTCTTAACATGTTTCTGAATTATTCAGCAGTAATTTATAATGAAAGAAGGAGAACTGGTGAGGTGGTTTTAAATTCATTTATAATCTTCTTATGGATCTAAATGTACAGGTTCTACMAGCCGATGAGCTCTATAATTACAAAAGAATGTTGAAATTTTCTGATAAATGGGGCACTGACTTTACAATGGGTACAATATTGTATAATCAGTAAAAGGAGGATTGTTATGTTTTGACTCTGTGGAGACTGGTCTTGCTTAGTTAACTCCTTCTCTGCTGCTAATAGTAAGCAAATGTACCTTATAAGAGAAAAGAAGGGAAGAATGTACTATATTAGTTTGATGTTTTGTTAGTCTGAGATCTTAGCTTTTTTTTCCATTTATTTCCATTTCTATTACTTTTCTTTACCCTATTTGCTTCTTTGCTTTTTGTYGAGCTTTTTTTTTCTCTTTTTTTYCCCCGTCTTGCAATCTACATTCCCTGAGCAACCACAGGAACCAAGTTACATTAAGCTTCAACACAAAGACGATGTAAGAATAATGAATCCTCATTTGCATCGACATTTGTATTCAGATTTGCCAGGCTATAAACTTGGCAGATCAAGCGGAATATTAAGTAGAGGCTTCCATGGTAAATTGTGACTCTTGCAATTGCTGAGTCGTTTTTCCTATTTGTGTGTGCATGCATTCTGTGTGTGTGTGTGTACGTGTCTTTATGTGTACACGTGTACGTGTGTATGTTCGTATCTGTAGTGGCAGGTAAAGTCTCATGACTACTTCATTTCTCAGAAAGGCATTGGCCCTCTTTCAGTATATGATATCAGTCTGAAGCAAAATGTAGCAGGAATACACCAGCAGTATGTATTTTAGCTGAATGTGTAGTGTAATATATGACATAAGTATCAACTCTTGTGTCTAGGGACCTTGTGAAAGAATTCTTTAAGCAAATAGATAAACACTATTGTAAAAGCAAACATATCTTTTGTATCAGCTGGAGGTTTGATTTCACTGCAAGTAGAGTCCAAAGCACARCCTGTGAAATAGCACTAATCCTACCTACTACGTAACAGGATATGCTATTTTATTTGTAGTAATGTTAATATCTGTGTGTATGTTGCCATTAAAAACCTTGGGCCTTATTCTATCAGATGTTCTCCACTTTGACTTGTTTGGACTTTCTCTAGCTTTACAGCAGTGTATGTGAGAGCAAAAACTGTCCCTTCTCTTCCAGGAGCGGTTTTCAAATCTTTTGCTTAGCTGGCACTTGTTATATAAGAGGTTATACTAGCTATACATTTCCCTACGAAATCTTCCATTCTCTCTCTAAATGAGTATTTTTCAGAATTATTAATTGCAAAGTGGAAGATTTACCTTATCATTCTCCTTTCTAACTTTCTGTTATTGAAAGTAATCTACACTTGCACTTTGGAAACTTCCAGTGAGCATGGATTATATTATTTCAGAAGTGCTGAAAAAATGTTTAGTCAATAGGTGCTAAAAATGCTTCAAGAATCACATTTGCTATCCATAGATTTGAGGCTTTGTTTCACTTAAAAGTAATTTTCCAGAAAGATACAGGACCACTGATAACTGAAAATCTTATTTAGTCCTTTATGGTGTGCTAAAAGTCTGATGAAGCCAAGAGCTGGAAATTGGAGACATTTTAAAGTARCTGTCTTCAGGACTCCAACAAAGTTATTTAGAAAGAACTCAAGACTCATACTGAATTAGGGGAGCTTTTCTAAGTATGCTGGTGATTCTTCCAAYGTCTTCTTTCTGTACCCTCCCAATCTTGGTACACATATAAACAAAAGACCTATCTATCATATAATTCGCCAGATATTCTACAGTCTGTAGGATATGTTTCCAAAATTGTTTATAACAGACTTTTATGCTAAAGAGCTATTATAACAGAGAAAAATCCTGGAATTCTTTCCTGTCATTCAAAAGCAAATTGAGGGACTGCATTTAAAAACTTAAAACTATGACAGTTCATTTAGTTTTATCCACTGAAAAGTAGCTGCAAGGTAATGACTAAACTTGTTCTAAACAATATTATACTGTGTAACTATTAGCTGTAATGTTGGTTGGGGTTGGAAAGCAGTATCAGTTATTTTTTCTATAAAAATATGCAAAATCATAATATTGTTTAGATTTTCTTTCCTTTTATTTTTACCCAGTGACAGTGTAATTGATGATGCAGAGAATGCATTGCAAGGTACAGTGTTCACAAGGTTGGAAGATGATATGCTTGTGTAGAGTGGTAATCTATGTCAAGCAAAGACAGTCATGCACCATTATTTGTTTACTAGTCTTGAGAAGCTTTAAAACTTWGTTTCTTTACTCTGGGAGAAGACAAGGACTGTGATGCCTCCTTTCCTTGAGTGTTGTGGGCTACATTTCCAAAATAGTCCTTAACATAGAATGGAAAGGGAGTAGTTATAAATATGTGTCAATACCTCACTTCCTCACACACATCATCTTGCTGAATTAATATTGGTTTATTTTTTGGATAATTATGTGTATATGCCCTCAATTGTTTTGGAAATTTACCCCCTGAAACAGCTATCAGTGTGGAGAAAGGAAAAASGTAATATCTCACTGACTTTCTAAAAAGAAGATCCAATGGAAAAGAACCCTTAAGATTTAAGTTCCAGATCCAAAGAGAATAACAGATTGATATACCTTAATGCTGGACATAGACATACATTCACAATAGTCATTCACCAAAGTATATCCTTTTAAAAATTAATTCCCGAATATTTTTGCCCTGTACAAAATTCTCCAACTTCTTGCTGCCTGGGACTATAGCATCCAGAGAAAGGAGAGATGAATGAAAAGTGCTCTAAGCTCCAAATACATTCCTCATATTCACTGACAAAAAGATAAAAACATCTGGCAAAAATGAAAGTGTGAAGCTAATATTTCCTGGGAGCAACTCCAATCTGTTCTCTGGTCTTTTGTATACTGTGTTGTTGAATAATAATAATAATTWAAAAAAATATAGTAGTATTCATAACAAAAACGTTCAGTAAGATGCACATTCACCATCACTGGACAGGGTGTAGCACAGACAGCCAAGGGATAGCATACAGCTCCTTTAAAAGGGAAGCTCAAGGCCCATTACAGCATTTCAGTCTGGTTCATTGTACTTCTAAAGATTCAGAATTTCAGCAGCACTGAACTAACTGTATAAGGGTCAGACCTGCTGGCCTATGCAATTTAAATGGAAGGCATTATCTTTATAATTATTCTTCTGATAGAAGATTATTTTGTGACCTACTGTACCGATAAGTAACATGAAAGGGTTGTGTTACTTACCAGGAACTTKGTTGGCTTGACTGGTGCCTGGGAAGGCTGGTGTAGATCTCATCTTGGAACCAACCAGATTATAAGCACTCTGTATTTACACGAAGATATTGCCATAAATAAGTTCTTTTACTGTTGTTTTCCGTTTTTTTTTTCCTAATTACTTTATGCATATARTAGCAGTTTGATCTTAGATAATTTGTTTGCCTTATATAGATAATAAATCATTTCCTCTACATGTTTATGTTTCCTAGACACAAAGGAAATGGAAGTGATTTTTAAAAGAAATAACTAGAAAAATATGCGAAAACCAATGAGTAGCAGAAATAACAGGTTTAGCTTTGGGAATGGAGTTTCCATTCCCTTTTTATAAATGGTAAGTTTTAAATCTGTTCTTTTCAAAGTGAAACTTATGTGTTTTCTCCTGCTCTGCAGTTCATTCAGGGCTCTGTATTTTGATGCATCATTATCTGCAAATCACAATTTGTGCTGTACCTTACAACTAATGATTGAAGGTTTTGTACAAGATTTTCCAGTTTTGCAAAAGACTTTGAGAAAATGTAATCCACTGCAATGTRGCACGGGCACTTGGCAGGCCAACCAAAAAGTTGATCTTTTCCTTTATAAAATATAATTTCAATACTAAGAGCTTTTACAGGGCAAAGCTTTTAATTTAATTGTTAGGATTGAGGTAGAAGTTGGTTCCTCCACTATTTTCAGTTTCAAGTCATCCTTCAATTAATAGAGACAAAATTGTAAATAATATAAATGTTGTTAGATAATAAATAAACTGCATATGCACAAAATGTCCTCAAACCTGTGATATCTTTCTGTGATTTGTTACTTATTGCATCTTGTTTTAAATTACACTATAATCCTGTAATTTGTGTTTGCACAGCATCTAGCATAATGAGACTGCAGTTCTGATCAGTATCGTATCATAAATAATAATAGAAATRCATGATTTTAGACAATAGATGAGCTTTCCAGCATGGCTGTTTATTTGCATAATCAACACTGTCTCATTTAGCTAAGTAGTTACTGCTTTTGGCAAAATTCTATGGTCATTAATTGTGCTTTGAACTTCATTCAGAATTTTGCTTAATGAGAACAGATTTTGATGCAAGTCRGGTCTCTGAAAACCTAGTTATCTTCATAGGGAGTCACTCAGCAACATGGAAATCACTTTACTGTGCATTGAACTTGCCATCTCTGGGGCTGAATTCAACATTTCGGTAACAAAACTCGGCAACTGACTGTAGGGCAAAATTGAAGAAAGGAAGGTCTAGTTTCTGATTTTTAGTTTATTACAGCACAGATGTGAGAGACAAGGGGAAAGAGTTTCTGCGACCTGGAGAAGGGAATACTGGATGCTGATAAAATATGTATAAGGAGATGGGAAATTAAATGATATTTTTACTGTTAACCTGATGTCTATAGTTAAAAGAAAGAACAAGAAGCAGAACACAAATTCCAGTCGTTGCAAGTTGCCATGTATAACTACCAGTTTCTCCTGAATCCTTAATTTATGTTGGAACCTGCAATGAATCATGCCACACAGAAGTGGTCCTAGGCTGCAGAAGATAAATCTAATGACACATCAGCTATTACTAATTTAGGGCTGCCTGCTTCTACTCTCAGTAATGTAAGTGGGAGTTTTTCTGTGGACTACTTTGGGAGCTGTATTTGGTCTTATTCGCAACACACTAAAGTTGCTTGTTGTAAGCCATGCTGCAGTCATAAACTCTGAATAGGAGATGACGTTTTGCACATTTGAAATATTCCAAAGCATGTTTATGGTGTCATATACATTTTAAGGTTTGTTCATCCCACTCTAAGCATTTTTCTACTAATAGTTAACATAATAACTTACCACTGTAGCTTAGAGAAGTGTTTGATTATCCTTTCTGTAAAATTATTTTTTTTTTTGCATAATGAATTCTCTATATAACAAATGAAATGCCTTCAAAATAAGTTTTCTCTTTTCAAAACACTGTACTCCTTATAAGCTATCAGCAAAATAAGGGCAAGGAAGTTCCACATAGCTCAGTTCTCTTCATCTCAAATATATCAGACTGTAGCTAGCCTGAACAGTACATTTATGCCCTATCCAACCAATAAATCCCCCTCTGAAAATCCCTGCAGCTGAATGAATCTGGTGAATCTTGGAACTGCAATAAAGACATCAGGACAAGCCAGCATCCTGTGAGGTCTTCTAGAGTCTTCCTGAGAATTTGCAAGCCCAATATACCAAAAATGAGAAATGTAGGTTATGGGAAAGCTGTTGGCCAGAAATGAAAGTTTAGGGAAACGGAAAAGGTGAAAAAGAGCAGACCTGTGCAACTGAGTAAAAAAAAAATCACAGTATCCTGGTGGGAAGATATCTAACTGTTTTGTCTCAGTCATGGATTACAATCTTCTGCTCAGTCATCCTTTTCCAAATGAAATGTTCTGATGTTCCTTATTATTTATATTTTCTTTCCAATTTGTGCTTTAACCTAAAGCTAATTCTGCACCAGGACACTTCCAGATATTTTACTCTTGTGAAATGTTGAGCATCTTAAGCATGTTGAAGTCCTCTGACCTCAGCACCACATAGGTTTTGCTCAAAATACCTTGTTATTTTTAGAAGAATCATTTTGCATATTCCGTGTCTCTAAAAACAGAGTACAAGGCTTGTGATTCTTAAGTTTTGCTTTCACTGGCATTTTAAAGAAAAAATAAATTTATTTTGTAAAACAAGTCTAAGATTTTGAGACTGGCCAGAGATGTGGGATTTTTTAGGATTGGGAGTGCCCATTTTAAAGGGGTCAGAGCAACAGGGCTTTCTTATCAGGCTTTTATCCAAACTGTGAAAAACTGTGATGTCCCCAGTCTTCCACTTACCTTTGGAAAATATTAACTGAAATCATTGGCCCATTTTAGATGGAACAGCTCATTTCTTTAAAAACGGAATATCACTCACACTGAAATTATCTAAGAGCAAAACAAAATAGCTGTTTTTAATGTTTATTTTACAGTCTATACAAATACATATTCATATGCAGTTATCAAAATGATTTACACTATTCAAGTTGGTAATAGAGATATATACTATTCAAGTTGGAGATGCAATGCAGAGAAACATAGTAGAAAGAGTACTTGTTCCTGCCATGCAGGGTAATACTGGACAGATCTGGCTTGAGCAATGTTATAGCCAATAAAAAAAGGGAGGAGTTTCTTTCATACAAAAGAAGAAAAAAAAATATCTTTTTATCATCAAATCATTTAGAAAAGAAACCACAGGTGGGAATCCTGAAAGCTTACTTGAGTCAGAAGGGTCAAAAACCAATTTCTGACTTGTTGAAGACACCCTCCTGGTTCTTTGAAGTTCTTTTTTTTTTTTTTTTTTTTTTTTTTTTTTTTTTTTTTTTTTTTTTTTTTTGGTCAGTGAGGCAGCCTATTAGACAGTCAGACAGCTGCATTTGACTTTTCTAAAGACCGTGTTGTCTTCTTATTTGCACCTCAATTCAGTTTAAGTGGAGTCTGTAAAATCTGTATTTCACTTGTATTTGGTGATATTTCTGCATAATCTTGTCATTATTACTATCATCTGGAGCAAAATTGTTGATGGCCTTGCAGCTTCAGAATTCACAACTTCCAAACAAGCCTAACTCTGCAGATCTTCAAAATGTGGTGAAACACCCACTTAAAATCCTATTTTTTTTTCACAAAGGTATCAACTTATCGAAAAGAATACACAATAACATCCTAGAGAGGGTATCTGCTTTTGAATATATGACTGTACTGTGAGATGACCTTGATAATATACACWATAAAACTATTTATAATTACTAAGTTGAAAAAAATCTTTCTAAACAATCATTTAGTCAAAGAACAGCAGTGCTACATTTTTTAGCATATGTCAAAATTGCTTCCCAAAATATGTTGTATATTTTACATAATAAGTACACCCAAACCAGAGAAAAATCAAAAATAGACAAGGAGAAAAAAGATGTGATACCCTGCCACAGGAGAGAAGGCATATTTCCTATTATTATTAAATGAGATAGATCTTTATTCATAAAAATTTCTTAGCAGTGAGGGGAGAAAAGGGGGTGGACGAGAATGAATTGCAGTCCTTACAAAAACCTGCAGAATATAACTTTAAAAAAAAAAAAAAGTAAGAGTCACTCAACATAGGGGTAAAATCTACTGGATATTCCTTTCTTATATCTTAGTTTAGTACCTAGTTTTCTGGCTGCTCCTTCTACAGGCATTTGGTAATATATGACAGTACCTAGAGTTGGAGAAAAGTTCAGTATTAAACAAAAGTCAGTCATGAAAGACAGCATGCCTTTTCACATTAAGAACAACCTCCTTTTTACCTAGACCTGACTGAATCATCAAACTATTTTCCCTACTTGAATATCATTTTCTGAGATCCACTTCTGTGTTGAAGTAGAAATATGCCATTCATGAAAGGATGAAAATACCTGACTGCAACTCCTAGATTCAATTTTCATTTTATGAAACATTCTGAAATATGTTCTTATTTGTAATTCTTACTGCACTAAGAGCGCCTTTTCAAAATAAAGCTTTTTATTTTCTTCTTCTAGACATACTAGGAATAATTTTAGCTTAAGAACTATGGTGTTGCTGCTTTCTTACAAATGGATGTACTGCATGTTACACAAAAGATCATCAAAATCGTGCTTAACCAATCTGACAGCCTTCTATGATGGAATGACTGGTTGGGTAGATGAGGAGAGAGCAATGGATGTTCTCTATCTTGACTTCTGCAAGGCTTTCAACAGTGTCTCCCTTAACATCCTCATAAGCAAGCTCAGGAAGTACAGGCTAGATGAGTGGACAGTGAGGTGGATGGAGAACTGGCTGACTGACAGAGCTCAGAGAGTTGTGATCAGCGATGCAGAGTCTAGTTGGAGGCCTGTAACTAGYAGTGTCCCCCAAAGGTCAGTACTAGGGCCAGTCTTCTTCAACTTCTTCATCAATGGCCTGGATGAGGGGATGGAGGCATAACTCCATGCATCAGTGCATCAGGCTGCGAAGTGACCTGCTGGAAAGCAGCTCTGTGGAGCAAGACCTGGGAGTCCTGCTGCACAAGTTGACCATGAACCAGCAATGTGCCCTTGTGGCCAGGAAGGCCAATGGTCTCCTGGGGTGCATTAGGAAGAGGATTACAAGCAGCTCAAGGGAGGTGATCCCGCCCCTCTGCTCAGCCCTGGGGAGGCCTCATCTCGAGTACTGTGTCCAGTTCTGGGCTGCCCAGGACAAGAGAGACAGGGAGCTACTGGAGAGAGTCCAGCGTAGGGCTACGAAGATGATCAGAGGGCTGGAGCACCTGTCCTATGAGGAATGGCTGCGAGAGCTGGGCCTCTTCAGCCTGGGGAAGAGAAGACTGAGGGGGGATCTTATCAATGTCTACAAATATGTTAAAGGAGGGTGGCTATGGGACCAGGCTCTTTGCAGCAGTCCCATGTGACTAATGGGACATGGGTAATGGGCAAAAACTGAAACACAGGAAGTTCCGCCTGAGGAAACTATGAGGGAAAACTTCTTAACTATGAGGGTGACAGAGCACTGGACCATGTTGCCCAGAGAGGTTGTGGAGTTTTGTTCTCTGGAGATGTTCAAAACCCRCCTGGATGCGATCCTTTGCAACATGCTCTAGGTGACCCTGCTTGAACAAAGGGACTGGACTAGAMSATCTCCAGAGGTCCCTTCCAACCTCAACCATTCTGTGATTCTTGAAAATACCATGGCACTCTTTATAATGGACCATTCTATTTGGGAGGGGGAGAGGGGGAAGAAAAAGAAAAAGAAGGAAAGAAAAAGAAAACGAACAAGAAGCTAAAACCTACCAAATTCTGAAGGTTTGCAAATCATTGTGTGAAATACTAACCTTTCATCACATTGAATATTTCCTATTATGTGACAGTATGAATCTTCTAATCAAGCTGCTTAAAACCCTGAGGCCATGCCTTGACAATATAGTAAATCTTGCTTCAGTGCTCCTACTGTGGGACTGGAAATGCCACAGCCACGTGATACAAAGCATTCATCTAAGATCATTTTTATATTTATAACACTGATTTTTGCAGGATCAGGTGTCAGTTTTCGTCCTACAGTTGGCRTGAAGCCCATAGAAGAGAAGAAAGCTGATATTAATGCTATGTTGTATGTTCTAGCCAGTTCAGCAGTAATGCAATGACATAGTCATGTTTGAGCAAAATCGAATTAGTACCTGATAGTGCAAAAAATCCGGTAAAGTGGTGGTGCCTCGGAAAAAAAACACTTCCTCTGTGAGGATATTGCTGATTTTCCAAATATATGAAATTGCTGGGAGTACYATGAAATCATGTACTGAAGACTCACAACAGTATTAAAGACTTTGTTCTACACGTACATATAGGCACCTTGTGGATTTTACTAAAAATTTGAGTCTTCAAACTCTATCACATACAAATCAGCACTAGTAATGTGAGTAAAAATATACAGTATGAGATCCTAAATCCTGTTAACCTGTTCTATATTGTGTGTACGTACGTGGGTTTTTCACATATTTGCATGAAAAATTTTCTGAAATTTTTTTCAGATTTTTTGTCAGTTGCACCTATATTTCAGTTGACCAGAAATTTGGAAAGGGTGATGTTCTCCTACAGCGTGCTTTCACTGGAGGAACAGACTTCATTGCCAAAGTTTTCATGATCATTATCAAAATTTATAGCAACAATTGTTCCTAAAAACAACATTTTCAAGAACAAATTGTTCATTCATACTTGTGCCGAATTTGTCGAAAATCTCTAGCTTTTGCTTACACCCACACACCAGTGCTGTTCCAAAATATTCCAGTGCCAGCATTCTGCATTCTTACTGTTTCTGGCACAACTTGCAGAAGCAAGAGATTCTGAGGAGATTTCAAAGCTACTTGCATACAGTATAACAGCTGTCTAAAAACTAACTAACTGAACTGTTTCAGTTAGTATCCGATATAACAATATACTTGATACTATAATATACTAAATGAAATTGTTCTCTTTTATAGAATGACRAAAGACTAAAAGATGACCTAAAAGTTATTAGTACCCCACATAATAAGGCTACTTCTTATTTAGTTGCATTTCTTCTGTGCAAATACGTTATGACACCAGCTAGTTTTATACTTGGAACCTGGAAGGGTCGATTTCCAGAGTGTAACACAGCTGTTGGCATAACTGACTGTAAACAGACATTTGAAGTGGGAAGTGTTAATCAAAACTGGCAAATATACAAAGATAGATTAAATGCTTGTTCTTGAAGTTACAATTTTGCAAAAGGGTTAAGCAGAAGGAAATATCTCATTTAGAAGCAGAAGCAGAGTGAGCAATCAAGCATAGAGAAAATATATAGAGAAAATAGGTATGTAAAAATATCCTTAAAATAATTTTGTGAGATTCTCAGGAGAAAATCATATTATGTCTACTTTTCCTTTTGGTAGTGATGAAGGTAGAAAAAAGAGAAAGAAAGCAAGTGATTAAGGCATTACCATAATACTTTCCGTAACTTGGATCAATTCCTGGCATCCCTAGGGAAAAAAAAAAAAAAAAGCTGTAAATAACTGCTTTCCTGCCACAGTCAGTGACACCATAGTTCTTAATAACAGAAGCTCAAAAGAATTATTATTTTCAAACCTCTTCTCTATTTAGCCAACATTGATCTTATTCACTGGAAGACAGAAGCAGAAAGCCTGTGGTTCAGTTTGATCCTTGTGTTAGTCAGTTCTTCATACAGAATTTGAATATCCYTGGGCTTCTCCAAATTTGTCACGATTTCCACCTTCAAGTCATACCCAATAGGAGTTTGAATGTACTTGACTTTATCCAGGAGCTGAAAGACCATCAGCCAGACTGTTGAAAAGGCACCCAAACAAGCAACCATGGCTATATTTTTCCTGGCCATCATATATGTGCAATGGATAAAAGCTTTTCTTCTGTTTGATGAATGTAAGATAATGAGGAATCTTAGACTTTTCATTTCAGAGACTGCAGGTTCCCCACCAGTCTGACTGTTCTCTCCACTCACCAGTAATATGCTTGAAATGCTAAACCCTTGGCCAAACTTTAGTCCACTGGCAGAGCTTATGCTGAAAAAACAAAATGAGGAAAGATAATTTTCAGCTTTTCTAGGACCGCTTAGCTCACAATTCTTCACTTAAGAGGCATCATGTCATCTTAAAATTATGCTTATCAGCATTGCCTATTGCTAATTATGCAAGCAAGAATGCAGCTTAAATATAATCTGAAATGATGTATACAAATAACATATCCTTTAATAAAGCAGTTTAGTAAACATAATAAAAAGATAATTGCTGTCCTAATCTTGGCTTTTTGCAACTTATGCTAGATAAAAATCTTTGCAGTTTTTATGCACTGATATAATAAAATTAAAGCCAAATCCTGTTTCAGTTTGACTCTGTAAAGCCAATGCAATAAGAATGAATTTTTTTTGTATGTGTGTGTGTGTTTGTGCATCTCTGTCTTTGTGTGTATATATATGTATATATGTATATATATATAAAAATATATATATATATACATCGAAATGGATTTTCTAGGTGGCTAACGCAAAATATACCAATAAAGGGCTCAGAGATTGGCTGTAGACATAATCATATGTCTCATTTTGAATGTGCTAAGAATTACTTGGCTGAAGTGTCTCAAAGAGATTTTGGCAGCTTTTCATTTATATTTTCTGCCAGTAACAGACATAAAAATAAGCACAAATATTTTTTCCCCAAAACTGCTAAATTAAAACATTTGCTGTCAGTTCCTTCCAGTTCACTGCTCTTTCACAGAAGCATAAAGTAACCAACTATGAGAATACGAAAAAGTCTGAGAAATATTTGTATTGGATTCCTTTCAATCAGAACTTCACAGAGATGTTGCGTTAGAAAGCACCTTAGGAGGTCACCTAATCTATCCCACTGCTCTGTAAGGGACCAGTTATACACAGAGTGTTACTGACAGATGCTTGTCTAACATGTTCTTAAAAATAGCTATTGCCGGGGCTTCCTTAATGTCACTGAGCAACTTGTTTCAATTCTTTTCTTTTAGTCAAAAAGTTTTCCATAGATGACTTTTTTTTTTTTTTTTCTGTTGCAAGTATATTGATTGCTACTTATCTTACCATCAGGGTAAGAATTGTTGAAGAATAGCTGATCACTCTTTATAACAACTTTTTATGAACTTGAAAACTGTTATCATAAACATTCTAGCTCAACTGTGTGATTCTGCTGATTGTGTCAGTGGCTAAATATAGCATTGGATTTACTGGTGTAGAGTTTGACTCAGTCATCTTTAATAAGAATGGATCTTCTCCAGTATATCTGATATTACATTAGATACATATATAAATATGACTTTGGTATTTCACATTTTGTCTATTAAGCATGATATAAAATCATGTGTCAGCTTCAGGTTAATTATTTCATAGTGAAAATTTGTCTTCACATCCAAGACAAAAGTGTACAAAGATTAAAAAAAAGAATCACAAAGTACTGGTGCTTCTGAGTTTCTGAAACAGAAACATAGAAATACCATTAAAAATATGTGCTTCAGTTTAGTATAGATTTTTTAACCAATGAACTTTGGGCAGGTTCACTTCTTATATATAAATATATATATATACATATATACATATATATATATATATATATATATGAGCAGTTCACCCAACCATCATCAAATTGAGTGTGATGAAAAGAACTGCAATATCAAAAAAAAAAAAGCTTTGAAAGACTTTAAGTTCTGAAACTTTTGATCCAACACATGTTGTCCACAGTCCTTCTTAAAGAGATTTCCAAAAGGGGAAATATATCCTTCTAGTTCCAAATACAAATCTGGAAAAAAGGTCAGAAGGAGAGCAAGCACCCTCATAAAAACTGGAACATTTAGGTCATTTTCCCACAATATGATATATTTTCAAAGTCTCCTACTCATTTTCTGGCTTCTAGTTTTTATGTTCTTTGGTATTTCATGGCAATTTATCTTTCATGTCACATATTAAAAATAGGACTCCATGTCTTAACAAATGAAAAAGGTGTAAGATTTCATCATTGATATAGGCCGCTCTGTAGTCATCATTTGTGTAGGATTAACATGCTCAGTAGCACAGAGATACTGAGCCACAGATTCATCCCCCATAAAGGAGGGCATATTTTTATTCTGGAAAGATATAGTATCAAAGTATTTTTTAGTTCTTTGCATGCACTTGTTTAAAGAAAATTTTCTCTCTTTTCTTTTCTCTATATTCCTAAAAGAAAGCATTACTTTGAATAACTTTTGTCTCTAATGTTATAAGACTTTTATTCTGTAGCAGATATGTTCAGATTCAGATTTGGAAAAATTTGTTAGTGTACTCTCTAATGAGACAATCAATATAATATAATAATATCGTCACAAGTAATTCTATATTTTCTCACTTGCTTTTAAATCTGTGGACTGAATTTGCAAATGCAGTACTAATTGGACAGGTGTCTGTATAGAAGGAAAAAGATTTTGATAGTTCAAAATGTTTGCCTTGTTAAAAACCATATTCAGCCCTCATTTGATCTTCTCCTCTGAAACTATTCTAATAACTATGACAAAGCCAAAAAAGGACATCAGACAAAGGCCAGCCCTAAGCACCACTGAAAGCCTGGGAATCTGCCATATTGCTATACCAACACAATGACTTAATGAAAAATTGAATAAATTATTATTTATTGATTTTTTTCTCTATTTATAAATTGATGGGAGATTCTGTAATGAGATCATGCAATTATAACAGTGTCATAAATGAAACCTGTCCATGAGCTGTCATTAAGGGTCCATCTATATTTTCATTTTAGTTCACTTTTTCCAGAATGTATAACCACCAAAATCTCTTTACTGTGACAATGTCTCAGCCACATTCTGTCCTCATGTGGATATATGTATCAATATTTCCTACTGTCTATACTTTCTTTAGTGTAAGGTAGTTAATAAAGGAGTAATATTAGTTAAAGAAGTGGAAATTTCCTGTGTTCTAGACAACTCATAACTARGGGCAACAGCCGAGATGTAGGCTGAAGAGTAGTGTATTGGATGGTAAAGGCAAGGGACCATATTTGAACATCCTTCGTTAGAGACACAGCTTTAAAAGGAAATATTTTACCCTAGAAGGGTAATTCAGCTCCCTTTACAGTTAACAGAGAGACTCAGCCTGTGACAGTCAGTAAYGAGCAACGCAGAGTAATGAAGTATACTGCCAGGAATCATAGAGACAGAGTTAACATGAGACAGTTAAACTTTGGGCTGGTAGGGAAAGRATTTACCTGGTTCAGGGAGAGTCTCTGATTCTGTTATTTTATTTTTATTTTTTGTTTTTTGTTTTTTTTAAGATATTTTATCCATTGACTCTTAACCAAGGAATGCATATGGCTCCTTGTCAATAGAAAGTAGACCCTGTAATTCCCCCTCTTCCAGGGGGGGAAATGGTCCCCAGTCATCCCTGTGTTTGATTTTTGATTCCCCAGCTCTTGCCTTCTTGCCTACAGAATGGCTTCATATCTGCAGCTGCATGAAGAAGCTTCCCTTTGACCCGGGCATTTGGGTGCTTTCGGCAAAGTGGCATCTCAGATTCACAGCTATTTAATCACAGGAAGGTGTCTAGTATTAAGGAAGGGACAAGTCTCTGACAAGTGAGCTTTGCATTGATTTTACATATGATCTAAATGAGAAAATCACAGTCCATGATTAGGCACAGGGATGTAGTTTACGTTTCCTGTCTGCCTGTTTCAAAACCTGGCTACACTTTAGGCAGGAGATACGTTTCCTCATCTTCTTCAGAGCATGGACAGCCTGTGCGTCAGCATGGAGGTAAGTGAGTGGTCTGACATAAGGCTGACAGTGGAGGTTTCAGGGCTAAGGTGGAACTTAAATGTACACAGTTTGGATCACATTCTGGGAGTCTGTCATAGGAATTAATGGGCAAGGATAAACTTAATTGGAAGAAGCTTGGCTGCAGACAGATGTATAAAGTGATTTTTCAGGGAAGAGAAAAAATCAAATTTAAGTTGACTGAATATGCTTCTCAAAGAAAAGAAGCCTAAAGTGGGTGGCAACACTATAGACGTCGATTGATTAGTATGACTGAAAGACAAGAAAAAAATAATATGGATGCTGTATTTGGTATGAACTAGAAGGGAGCGTGTCCATTTTAGTATACTGTCCGGAAGCCACTCTTTAAAGGGTCTGTAGCAGGTATGTCTGTAAACCTATAATTTTTGACTAGCAGGGAGCTTCCATGCTCAGTTTCTTAAGCTTTGCACATGATTCCTAGGATCAAACAAGTCCTCATACATAATCCTAAATACAACCAGGCAAAATGTGGCTATGACTCACTAGGTTCTACTTGTATTTCAAATAGCAAGAGTTTAAATGAGTTCAAATAAGGAATAATCTGGGGACTAATCCAGCTCATACTCCAAGATTAAGATCCAGAATTTGAAGGGACACCACTTGGATTTGATGTTTTCTATAATATTCTCAAATATTTACAATATCTAAATACAAAAAAGTTGCATTTATATGGCATATCAGTCTTCACTCAAGTGCTTTATTTCATCTAAGTCACACCCTGAGTATAACTGTAATGTAGCATTTGAAGTTAATTATACCATATCTAGGAAACACCCTGGATTTTATTGCAAGGCTGAATATGCCAATAGTTTTGGTGCTTCCACAGCCAGCAGGTAGTATCACAGTAGGAGAGTTCAACCTCTGGCAAAACAGGATAAAACAAGAATTTTTATAGGCATTGTGAAAATATATATATAATTGTGAGTCAGTTGGATGAATCACAAAAGTTGTGTTTTCACTTGAGAGGAAACAACTTTAACCCAAATTACTGAGTCTTAGATGGGTCAGTCATTTCTTTTTATTGTAACTGTTTTTATGACAACCTCTTCTTACTTCTCTCTTACCTACCCTGTGAATGAAGATCACAGCATTCTCAGGGTTTCTTTTGATCTAAAAACTGTCTGAGACAGCAAAGTGCTTAGGGACTACTTTCAACTCAAAGAAAAATAATTTCCTTCAGGAAGAAAAACAAAATATTATAAATCAGAAAAGGAACTCTTAGAAAACAAGCATAACATTGGAAGGAAAGGGTTTGCTACTTAGAAAATGGATGTTTGATGCCTACCTTTACTAACTGCTGTGCAAGATATTCAGCCATATAACACTGAGAGAAATAGGGAATAAGATGGCTAAAAATCTAATATGCTCTGAAAATTTAGGACTGGTATTTCTGTTTCCATGAAAACTCTGAGAGACTTCTGAGCTTTAGTTTAACTTCTTTTCCAGCAGGACAAACACTCAAAGGATCTCGCTCTTCTCTTACTTTATGCACTCTCAGTGATAAGACTTTTGCAGCGTACAGAACTGATAGAAAAGTAACTGGATCCAGGAAGAAAAACAGCAATTATGAATATCATAAGAGAAGAAATTGGTTCCTCGTATAAATTTGCATCTTCCATAAAATAACAAGATTCAATTAAGGGGAAAAAAAGTAAATAGAAACACTATGATTAAATTACAGTTACTAGTCTTTCGGATCTCACATTTTTTCATGTACCCAAGGTGTGTACCATTGTAATCCTTGCTTAGAATGGATTTGGTAAACACTAACAACAGGAATTTTATTTGACTGGCGCATAAGTAATTATTGCAGTGGAAATTCCTGATTTTTCAAAAATAAATGGTGCATAAATGCACATAAAAGCTCAGTTAATAAGTCTGAACTTGTTCAAGAACACGGCCCAGCTCAACCAATGGAACTATTTTTTTTATTCAGTAGAGACCTCTTAAATTCATTGCCCCACTGCACAGTAAATCTATTCCTTTAGCAGGTTTTTCTTTTATCAGGTAGTCAATTAAGGGTGGACGGGTGTCTTCATGATAAATCTTGGTAGTGAAATGTATATTCCTATAATACTTCAGTTATCTTTAAATTTCATCATTTATTATTTGAAGAGATATGTCTTAACTAGGTTTACGCATTCCTCAGGTAACATGATTACATTTTAARCATGYAGTTGGTAAGGGGAGCATAGCCATYAGAATAAGACTCTTTCTCTTCACACTCTCTAGTCTATATTTTTTAACTAAGGAAGAAATATACACTCACCTATTTGTGATTCTCACTCTCTGCTCTTCCATTAAGTAGAAGAGTTTAATGTCAGTTTAATGTTAGTAGAAAAATAAACAGCCTGAAGTTATCATTTAGAAATTTAGGATAAATGGCAAATAGAAAAATTAAAATGTATATTAGCATGATATTTTTGGTCTTGAATGTTAGAGGAATTTTGTAGCCTAAACATCATAAAGGACATAGGTGCACTTGATGTGACAGAATACAAATAGACTTGTAATATTTCCTAGATTGATTTTTAACTTTTTGAGCCTCACAGTGATGACTATCCTTGTCAAGAAGAAATAGAAAAGGATAGTTGTTTCTTTTATCAAGTATATGCCTTAGAAGTCTAATTTTTAATTAAATTCCCTACAATTTAGTGCTCATAGAAACCAAATAATTGAAATATTCAATGATTCTGAAATTTAAACCTTATTTCTAATGTGGGCATTAAAATGCTGTTATAAACAACCATTCTGTTCTTAATTTAATTTTCTAAAATCTCCATTATTTAAAAAATAATAAATGTACTAATGGGATTTGATAAGATTACTGTAACTGAACACTGCTATAAGCTCCAAATAGTAGGAACACTGCATAAGCTACAGATGAATTAGCTATTCTTAAATTAAGGAATATTGCAGTCAGTAATGGTATGACATTTTTTTTATGGCCATGACTTGGTTTATAATGTGACAGAAAAAAAATGTAATGTTTCCAAAATGACAGTTTTTAGATTTGTGTTGCCTGAGGTAGTTCAGCTGAACAATAAACTATAATTTGATTGATGGAAAATTGAAGTGGTTCATCTAACTTGCCAGGCTGTCTTACCCAAGGCTTTGGTTTTGCATGTATGATGATGTATCACAGTTTTAGAGATAATGTTGTTTGTATTATACATGAGATTTTTTTACACATAAAAATGAAGACTTCATTACCCAGTAAAGATCAAAATATGCTATAGATTAGCAAGGAATCAGAATTGTTTGAGAATGGATTTGTACATCAAAATGTGCTCTCTTTGTGAAACCAAATGATAAATAACATACAGGACCAGAGTGTCTTTATTTTTATGAGTAAATCAGCCCTATCACTGGTTATGAAATTATTAACTTAAAGGAAAGGTGACATCTGCACCCAGGAGAAACAATCAGACAGTGGTAGTTTTTCCTTTATCCAAAATTAATCCTGTAAAATAACAGAGCGGTCAGCAGAAATCTTTTAGAAAGAGCAATAACATTTTTATAGCTGTATTAAGATACACTTTAGAAGCAAAAAGATGTGTGGGAAAATAATAAAGATGCTATTAAATGCATATCAGTAACATTTATGTAGGGTATGGTTTGTTTTTTTTTTTAATTACTGATGTAGTGCATGTAGAGCAACAGCTTCAGAAAAATTGCTCCTTGATATATCTTTTAGCATCTGGTAGAACAATTTTGAATTGCTCAAACCATTCAGTCACCATCYATTTTTTCCCCTTAAATATTTTGTATAGAGTAGGATCTTTGTCTTCTGATTTTCTGTCAGCAAAGTAGTAAGTAAGTCCAGGAGCCTCTRGACAGATAAAAACAAGGCATGACATCTAGTTTCAGCTACTAGAAGAGGTAAGATTTGAGGAGAAGATTGTATAGCTGGRAGTATGATTATAACACCTTGTTTCAATTCCTGCTTTTTTTCCCTTCATTTTCATTAGAAAGGAAAGGGAAGGCCAGCTGTTGAGCCATTTTGAACAAGCCTCTTTCTCGCATTCTCTTTGTCCCTAAGTACACAAAATAGCCAATATTGGCTTTCCAAGTGAAACAGTAACATTTGAACTTGAACAAAAATGAATATTACATCTCTTTCTGCTATTTATTACTCTGAGAAATACTAAACAAGGCTATGATCAGACAAAACTGTGGTAATCCAATCTTCTGGGAGATTTAATTGGCATACCGCACTTGTGATTTTTTTCTACAAAATATCCTGAATTACAGACATTCAAGAGTTAGACCTTAGTCGACAGGTAGTGCTTCTTATTATTCCATGGAAGAGAATTRTATTTGAGACCTTCCTTGAATTAACAGAAAATCTCTCTGTAATGATATTTCCGAAATTACTGTTGGGAATTTTCTATAGTGGAAGTGCTTTTTTCTTGGGTCATTAGGTTGCCATAAGTCTTAACTTTCTAGGCATTTTACTCCTCCTCCCCCTGTATCATGCTTTTGATCAGGGTTCAAACCTGAAAGACTCATTRTCTCTTCAAAATTGCAGGTTAAAACCAAACCATGCAGTCAAGAAGGTGAATAGAAACAGTGCCTCACTGGATTGGTCTTCTCCTGTYAGAAAATAAATAAATAAATAATAGAAAGATGGAATGATGATTTTTCTCTATTTCACAGAGTAAATCAAAGACTAAAGGGGAAGGAGCTGAAAAATGAAAACTGCTTTTATTAAAGGAATAAGGAGAGAAATCTATATACGAAAAGAAAGAAGTTAAGATGAGATCAGTTAGAAATATAGCATAGAAGAAGACATTCTGGGTCTTCTATTCAAGGTCCCTGCCATAGACAGCACATCATATTTTGATYACCTTTTACAGAGTTATTGAGCTCTACCTGAAAACCAGGTAGAATATTTGCTCTTGCTACTCTACTTAGGAGGCCATGAGAGTTGTAGTGATCTACCAGTCTCTTCCAGTTTCCAGAAAAAATGTAGTAATTGTCAATTTATTTCCAKTTTCTCAACTGGGAATAATCTATATAATTTTTCATCTGAAGTACCTCTTCTCTCATCCTAGTATTACCAATGATTTATTGATAGATCTATTCTGGGAAATCATTTGAGGAAATCAACTGAGGAAAAATTTCTAGGAAAAGTATTAGTTGATCTTGGGATGCCAGTGATCCAGCCTCCGCTGTGGTGGTGCCATGAAAAGGCAAGTCTATAAAGAAAGAGTCTTCTCCAGGAATACAGAACTATTCATAACATGACAGCTTTGTAATGAGTACAATTTTGTTTACCTTTGTTAATAGATTGAATGGAACTAAACAGGCGTACAAAAGGAAACAAAAGTAGAGGAGAGATGTGGGGATGATCTTTCTTTCCTGAAAACATCAGAAAGGTGAAAGAACTAATTAAGGTAAAACTGGTTAAAGCTATTGGTTCAAGAAACAGTTCTGATAAATTGGTCCTGAATAATCTTAGGTTAGAAAAAAAAAAGGAAGTTCCAAAGTAATCAGTCACAGAGACCCTTGAACAAACTTCTACTTCAAGCAATGGGGCAAAAATGAGCCTGCTTCTAAGACWGAGTTGAGACGCTTCATGTCTTCTGGTAAACTCTATCCAACCTGACTTTAAGACATTATCTTCTTTGTTGATCTTACTTTTTTTCTGTTATTTTTGTAATCTTTGACTATTATAAATAGAGTTTTAAGGTAGTTATACGTCTACTACATTTCATCTTGCAAGGTGTCTTCTTTTTATCTGGCACACAGGTTATTGTTAATTTTAATATATTTGACTTGAAAAAGCTTCAGAATTCAAGTTTTTGAGCTCATGTTAACCTTGTTCAAGCTCTTCAGCCCAACTGACTTCATTGCTCAATTCCCGTATCAAAATAGATCCTTCTGAAATCCCAAACCTTACTTCATGTCCTACTTCTGTATTTTTCTCTTTAATTTAAAWTGAATCAACTTTTTAATTAATTCAATGTTAATTAATTACTTTAAATTATGTTCTCAAAAAAGCACTTCTGGGGTATAATTGATTAAGAAACATGTCATCTAAACACATCTAGGAATAGAGTTCGTTTGGTTTTTAGTTGCATTTGTTCTCCAATGTATACCTTGAGAATTAAAATCTCTCACTATGTCATAATTGTTGAGAATATTGTTTTACTCTGTTAATTTTACAGATAGCTCTATCCATAACTACATCCACTTCTGATTCCCAGGGCATAGAGCTGACTTCTAACACTAACTATCTCCATGGAATTTCAGCAGCTTTCCACAAAGTGACTTTGGCCCCAGAAGATTCMTTTTAATATATGCCTACTCCTTCCTTTTTCTCTTTGCATTTTAGCATATGTAGTTTTTTATTGACATTTTATTCTTCATTCTGGATCAGACTAGACTTGTTTTCTGGTCCTGGAAACTAGGAGCAGGAAAAAAAATATCTGAATCACAGATTCAAAATCACAGATTGTCAAAAGACAATCTAGATTATTTGTTTTGTTGCCCATGTTCCTGGCATTAAGACTATTCCAAAAACCATAAAAAATCATAAAATGAGCTCTCTCTCTTTTTTTTTTTTTTTTAATGGGACATTTGTAGTAATTCAGTTGCCATGGTATCTCCATGTCTCACTAGCATTTTTGAGATAAAAAGCTAGCAGTATCCATAATTTTCGGAAAGAGAAACTCAGGGGAATTGAATAAATGTTTTTCCAAAGTCATGATGGAAGTTTTTGCAGAAATATCAAATATTTAACCCAGGTTTCTTGTATCTCCAATCCCTTGCCTTAATCAGAATATCAACCTGTCTTCAATCTGCCTGCAAAACAGTATGAAAATACTGTGGAACTGTTCAAATGACAATGGCAAGAGAAGATCCTCAATATGCAATGACCTGTCAAACTTTRCAACAGTTCACCCTTCACTTTTCCCTCGTAGTTATTGTCACAGCCATCTGTTTGCTGTTGTGTTTTTTTTCTTTTCACATAGTTTGTAGAATATGCAACTGAGCATCTGATCCTTAATGTACACATCTAAGTTCTTTGAGCTCTTTGAACATTAGAGAAAAGCAACCATTTGTGACTTTTTAATTGGTGTCAGTTGGCTGTATCATTGTTACTACATGACATATGTTACAAGGACTGTTCCTGCTGAAGGTAGGTGTATAGAATGTCACTTTACATTTTAGCAAGTAGCCAGTATCTCATCAGTTTTTCATAGCACATCATTAGCAACATCACATAGTGTGATAGTGTATTGTGCCTAAATATGAGATGCTGATTCTTAGTTTAAAATATATCATWTTTAGGTTGGAAAGCAGCTTCCGTATCATAGTATGGCTTTCTGAACTAAAATAAGGATATGGTCTATCACAGAATGACAGATCCTGCACAGTATTTTTACATTTATTCACATTAACACGCTGAAAATAGTTTTTCTCTCTCGTTTGTTTTGGCCTATGGTCTTCTTAATCTTGTATAAGTGCTAGCAGATTATTTCCATGAAAAGAATACAAAAACCATTCTTCGTGTTATAAAGAATTTTTTCAAGTACCAAATTTTTGTGCCTTTTTTCTAGTTGATTGAAGAGCATGAGAAGTTATGTTAGCTCCTATTTATATTTCAGATTTTTATAAATTTTTAAAAGCTTTTCAGCATACTCTTTCTACTTTTCTCTGCCTGCAGACAGTGAGAATATGTGCTCTCCTGTTCCTATTAATTTGCATAATAAGAATAGATTCTTCGATTTTTAAGATGAGGTGAGTCTGTTTATCCTCGGGGAAGAATAAGATATGATGTGAAATCCTGGATTCACTGAAATAACTAACAATAACTTCTGCAGAGATGAGATCGCTCCCATTATTTTGTTCTCAGAATTCTGACTTCCAGTAAGCAGGAGATTCCTGAATACATCTCAGGCTTTAAGTTCAGCCAGCCTTGTCTATATCATAGCTTACTTTCTGCTACTGAATGATTTTGAACCAAGACACATGCTTGCAGTCATGAGCAAAGCCTTTGCGAAATATAGTAAATATATTATGCATAATTGAAAATTCCACTAACTCAACAGAAAGGACAAGCTGAAAATCTTATTATAAATAAAAATGACAACTGTTGTCATTTGTATATATGATAAGAGGGCATGCAGGCATATCGACTTAAAATTGCCAGCCCTAAGGAACTTATAAACCAAAATTAATTTACGTGTGACTTAACTTTAAATAAAGCTCTAAGAGTTCACAAGGTTGTAATCATATCATTCATATTTTAAGGAAAATATCATCAAGGCAACATACTTCTGCGTTTAAAAACATAAGTGAGATCTGTACTAAAAAAAAACTTGAGAAAGTAAAATACTGGGGGATATACAAATTTATATAAGAATGAAAATTAGTTTCTTAAAATAAGTGAGCAGAAGGTGAAAAACAGATAGGATTTGTAGAAGTAGGATAGATCCTCATCACATCTCACAGCTGTAACAAAGACTCTTTAAACTGTTTTTTTTTTGCTTAATATAAATGATGAAACTGACTTTGAGCTAACAAGAATATTAAATATCTAACAGCCCTTCGAGGGATCTGTTGATTAAACCAAACTGTATTAATCCAAACTCAGAAAAGGAATGTGACAATTTGTGACTGAGTTCCAGTCTCATATTTCGAATCAAAAATTTTTGAAATCAAAAATATTAACTGCCTTCCCAAAGAACAATGTATTTCATTACTTTCAAGTGTGAAACCTTGGTATGGAACTTAAACAAAGTGTTTTGGTCTCTCACATGGACAAGAGGTAAGAATGAAAAAAAGATAACATGCCAAGTAATTCTACCCCRCTAGAAAGCTAAAAAATAAAAGACAGCATTTATATGAAATCCATTCCTTCTTATGAGGCTAATGCAGATTTGTAAAAGTGCAGTCAKAAAACATGAGAAACACTAGTCCAATATACCATATGGAGAGGCCAAAGCTACAAAGTACCAGTCCCACTTACTGGAGCCATTCAGAATGCCTCAAAATGTATTCAAAATGAGTAATTGGGCAGATATTTCTTTTTACTTGAATCCATTACACCGGTTATAAGCATAGTATAAGAAACCAGAATGCCATGTCACCACACTAAGTGTCTGTGAGGAAGGAGGATGCTAATGTGAGACTGAATAAAATCCAACCTGAAGAATGTTTCCTGCATATGCTCTTGACTTCTCATTCATCATTAGCATTTCAGTGCTATTAACCCTTTTACTTCTTCATTCTCCTCCAGCATCCTAAGRTATAAGCAAATAGACTCTCCAGAATCCTTCTGGTGTTTGTGCCTGGATATCCAAAAGTGCTCAGCTTTTTTCTTGGAGTAGGTTACAAAGAAGGCCGTGTTTTTCTCTATATTAACTGAAGTAACAAGGACACYTGATCAAGCTAGAGAATCGGCTCACAAACAAGTGCTAGCAACATACTGCAGAAAGATGATGGCKGACTAATTTTTCTGGTGAGAAGAACTTTGCAGCTGCAAGGTTAGTGTTACATTGACCTGACTAATGGCTGTCTCAGCTGGACTGGTGGCCTAGCAATGGAGAAAGACAACTCATAGCTGTGGATGTTTGAGTATTCTCTTCTCTGGACATATTTTTGGCCCATGTTATAAACTTCTATCCTGTTGTTTACCTTAATTTGACACTGGTGATTGGCTGTCTATAACCCTGCTGGGTCAGAAAGACTGCARTTTAAAGACTCATGTGTAGAAAGAGACAAATGGGGCCATCAAACCATCATCATTAGCAGAGTGATTGGTTGGACTGCTGCTGAGRCAGAACTGGAAAGACCTTTGCAAATATTTAATTCTATCTTCATATAGGAAGCTGACTGTTACTGTTAAAATATTGGTGTTCATCAAGTTAAAATTATTTTTGCATCTGGTGAATATTTCCTAACAGTATTAATGGCAACTAGAAAAGGAGGGACTAGARTTACTAGCTTTATTTAATTTATTCATATGACAGTAAAATGAGAGCAGGTGTTATCCTTTGAAAGAATATTTGTTATAGATTCCTTATAGAATTAAGGAATGGCTAAAAATTGTTCTCATATACTCATCTATTGTGAAGAAAACTACACTGAGAAGAGATTTGAATACACATTTAATAAAAGCATTATGCCTTTTGTAACATTGTGTTTGAAGGAGGCAGACATGAGAGACCTGAATTGATTGAAATCACAGTATTATGCAAGAAGTTATGGATTCTGCAAATAAAAAAAATTCTAGAAAAGAATGAAAGGTCTTTATAATCACAGTAAAATCTTTGAAACACTGTGTAGGCCAAAGATTGTAACTCTGTCATCATACAGCACTCCTATTCAAGAGAAAGGTAGAAATGTGTGTGTAGTTAATGAAGCATGTATTTTTTCAAGGAAATACTCATTATTTTCAGTCTCATTACAGCCCATTTCAGACAATACTTTGAACTGCTTACATGAGCTGAGAGTTTGGAAAGATATGTAAGGTTTAGAGCTGAATTAGATACAAGAATTACAAATATGGAGCCTATTCTGCATGCCCAGAGACAGCTTTGTTAACAAAAAAGGTCTCTTTCTTCTTTTGTTTTTGAAGATAATGCCATGACRCAAGTCATGAGGTCTCCCTTTTTTTAATTTAAGAAACTTAAACAATTACATTTATTTTGGGGGTAATTATTTCTTAATTCATAACCCATTAGGGATGTTAAAGTAATTCGTTAAGCACAAAGTTTATGAGAAAAAGATGAAACAGCTAATATTCAGAAAAAGAATGCTGATATCAACATTTCAGTTTAGGGGACAGAYGCAGGCAAGTAATAAGAGATTGAATGTCTCTTCATATATATGGAAGACATGCAAGCAGCAAGGATGAATCCTTTTCCTGCTTTTAATTTCAAGAAACAAGATAACCTTCTACTCAGAAGTGTAGCTAATCACACTGATCCATGCCTTTATCACCCGAGAAATAAACTATATGWTCTTACTCAGACAAGAAGACATAAAGAAATTTCGGGTGACTTACCTTCAACAGTGCATTGAGTATATATGAAGCTGAAAATTTCTTTGCACTGCTTGGTGTTTTGATTCTATTCCAAAGATCTCTCTCTAATACTAACAGCTTCTGTTTATTGAGCTGAGCATGTACATCTATGTATAAATATATATACATATATRTATAGTAGTTCAAGCCTGCCCTTAAGTCCTGACATCCAAATTCATTGGGCACCTTAAGTTTGCACTTGAGCATGGGCTTTGGCAAATCTGAGAGCTAGCAGGAGCTTTGCCCTGTGCCTAAGGATTTGTCTTCTGGTACCTCTGATCAGGTACCAGGTTGGACTATCCTGCTACCTTTATTTTGAAAGGGTCTGTGACAGCATCACATGGGAGAGAGCTAGTCTATAACTCTGCTGAAAGCAGCATTGCGGGCAGCAAGGGACAGGCAGGATGTCTGAGCGCAGCTGTTCTGAGAACAGACATGGTAAAGCAAAGTAAGCAGATCCACGAGCTGTGGCCCATGGAATAGACATGCTTTGTTCTACCACAGTGTAGCAGAACCACACTCCTCCAGTAATTTACTTACAGCTTCAGAGGTAGATTTCTATTTGTGAGTCATTTAGATTTATCGCTCAAATAGTGTGACCCCCTCAAACTTTTCCTGCTATTTCTCTCTTAATCCCATCTGGTGTCAATTCATAGTTTGCCATATGTGGTAGCTGCAGACTTCCTAAGCTACCTAACATTTCTGAAGAAAGGCAAGAAGAATGATCTCGTATAGAAAAGTAGAATTTGTTCTAAGGTGGTGGTACTGTTAGTCTTAATTATGTGTATTTCATCTTAATAACACCATGGTGATAACTAGAAATGCCTAGGGAGATTATCAGTAGGAATCTTTTTAACAGTCATCCAACATTTAGAAGGTCTGAGAACATTATTAGGTTATTTACTTTCACATCAATATTTTTGATCAGTTATTTTCAGGACTACTTTTTCTGACACTAATATTAGAAGAATTCAGTGTCCTGAGACCCTATTCAAAATAACCTTGCTATAGGACAGCAAATACCTGTCAATACTTTCAGAAAATATCTTTGAATCAGAAATGGTTATAATCTTATGTAATATTAGATCTTAGGTCCATTTTATAAGGTATAGTTACATAATGCTTCCCTTTCATATTACTGTTGCATCTTTATAATTTTACCTCTGAAGAGTAAAGCTTCACCCAAGGCTTTATTGCTGAGTTCTGCCCTGGCTTGTCTAGAGCACATCAGTGAGAGACTTTGGCATCACTGTCTTCTGAACACACTGTGTATATACACCTTGAAGGGAGGAAATCTTTTTTTCTTTACCATGGTATTTTTTACTTTCCTTATTCAATCCATTATGAATTTTATTTCTGTTTCATATTGTGCCTACATCTAGTGAAGAAAATTCTTGTCCTTGCTAGAACTTGCTAGCCTTAAAACTGTGGAGTCTGTGCTTCCTCTTTCTCTCTGGAAGCTGCATGATGTAGATAATATTGTTGACCTGTCTAATGCTGTTAAATGGTTCCTCCCAGTCTGTTTACAGTTTTCCTGCCAAGCTGGGATCAGAACTATGACCTTTTGCCCCACCTCATATGTCTAAGCCTTAACTTGTCAATCATTCCAGATTTTCTGCTTTTGCTGTGTTTCAGCAAGATTATTATGGTGTGATAAGGCCATAAACCCACTTACTCTCTCATGGAAGTCCAGCACATATGGTCCTGCTGACTCCACTGATGCTTCCAGCCTGACTTTTCTGCTTGTTCCTTGCAAGATCAAGCTGCTCTCTCACCCTCCTGCAGACAGGAGCATGTAAGGCATAAGCCTCATGGTCTTTTCTGAGACCCCTCGACATGCAAGTTGAGATTGCTATTTGCCTTATTATTCTTACATTTGGCTTTGTAGGTCTCAGCATGGCTTTGACTGCTCGGGTAGACTCTTCCAAATCCCCATTYTCTCATCCTCACATTGCTGGTCAGGTAATAATATAGAAAGATCTAGAAATTTAAATCCCAGTCTCATTCTCAGAATACTTTTAGAATACACATTTTGGTTTTATCCRTATTTTTTCCTTATTAATTTTCTTAGTTCATCTCAGATGGTCATCCCATTAGATGACTATATAATTTRGATTGTACTTACAACGATGCAAAATATTTTATTAGGAAATACCAGAGAAATGAATCAAGGAAACAGCACCTAATATTAACCCTGAAAAAAAGTGAGTGAAATCAGAAGCAGAAGAGTATACAAACTCCTGAAGACATCAAATAAAACTTTAGCTAGTAACCTGTTTTGTCTGTGACAGTGGTCAAGTATTAGATGAGGCAGAGGAAATTTCAAGACTCTCTGTGACATATAATAATTAAACTTGCTTATATGAATTTTCTTCATAATGCCTACTGTAATATTCCTTCAGGCAGGAATCTCTCTCTCTTTTTCTTAGTCATTGTGGTGTTATTATTATTGATATTAATAAATTTTGCCTCAAGTGAAGAAGTCATCTTGATTGGAGCCTTTTTTTGGTGCAAAGCTGGTAACATAGTGGATAAACTTTAGGCAGAGAAACTCTCTGTCATAAAGGCCATATATCTAGCTAGATATTAGAGATATTTCTCATTTCTTTTGCTATTATCTTCCAAACAGCTATTTAAAAATATATAGTACATATTAGACTAATTTCTTGGAGAAAATAAATACTGGAAAATGCCCATAAAGCATGATTTGTTTTCATATATTATAAGACTTTTTAATACTTCTTAACRAATTATACAATCTTACTCATTGTTTCTAGTATGTGAGGATCCTATTTCTAAGTGTCATGTATATCTTACTTTATTTCTATGTTCTCCTTTTTATGTACAATGCATTTCACTTGTCTTAAGAAGCCTTTATGGCATTATTTTGTACAGGTGCTTAGGAAGAGTAACATCAGAACTTTTAATCTTCTAATTATGTAGCTTAATTTCACATCTGGAAGTTTTACAGTGTAATAATTGAAAGACATTCTTAATCTGAAGAAAAGAGAGAGATCTYATGCAGTATGAAATCAGACTGACATGGTAAAATTTGGATTAATGAATTTTTTGTTAATTTTAGAAGACTTAGGCTCCAGAGTAATTTAGGGTTTCTGTGTTTGTTGATATTGCTTTTTAATGTGACAACTGTGACATGCTTTTCCACAACAGATGGATTAATGTCATTTTTGAAAAAATTACTTCACCTAGACAGGTGTTTCCTGTACATGTTTGACATTAAATTAAACATTGCTCCAGATGTTCTGTTTGTACCAAAGCCAGTTAATTTTATTAGAACATTTAATCACAGATGAACAGTGAAATAGAAATGCAGTCTAAGTGAAGCAGATATTTAACAGAACCTCTTAATGAATATGTGGAAGACTATACAGAAGTGAGATACAGAGTTTCTTATGTGAATCCCTTATATATATATATTGATTTGCCATGGTACATTTTATGTTTTCACACCTGAAGTCATGTTAATTGCTTACACTAAAGAAATTTCATACAAGATGATAGTTATTTTTCATTGGGGGATATTGATAGCATACACTCTTCCAGAAACTTAACTGCATCCCACTAAACTGAGATAGCTCTTAAAAACACTGTATCAGGAACTATAAGAGATTCCTYATCCTCAGGTGTGGGGAGTCCTGCGCTGGTTTGATGCTTGGTATCCTTCCAYTAATCTAGAGTTGCAGGTGTTCAGAAGTAACTGCTCTGCTTCTACGCACGCAGTCCGGACAACTGCACTATGATCTTYTATGCCAAACTTAAGTATCACTACATGCCTAGCTATTCTTCCATTAAGATTAGCTATAGATTTCCCATTAATTATTACCTCAGATTTATTCATTATTAATAAATTAGATCTCTGCATTCTGTCACTGGTCACCTGGCCATCATGAAATAGATGAAGAAAAAACTTGAAAGTAGCCCTTATCATTCCAGGGTAAAAGTGAAAATATTTATATTTTTTTTACTTTGAAATATCAGTTTATCTATATGTACTAATAACAATTTAAACTCCTGTGATGATTGATGGATTTTGTTGGCCCGTCACCTCATTGTATAGAAGTTTGTTTTAATGAGTTTCTGTGATGAATATTTTATATTGATACTTGGATGAATGGCATATGGTAAATGCAAGGTAAATTACAGCTCTTTAAATAAATATTTTTCATAAATTATTTATTTTGTGATGCCTGTATTGGTTAGATGTCATGTCAGATGAAGACTGGAAATTATTTACTCTAATACTTATTTGAGAGTTGAAAAAGTAAAAGACTTTTAATTATTAACAAGTTTCCAATATATTCATGTAATTTATGGGAAACTACTAGAAAATGTGTAATATTAAAATTTTGTGAGTACAGTTTTATTTGTATCATGCAAAATAGAATAATCTCCGGTGTCTTTACAAGAAATTTTATTTATTCATACAAAAAATATTGTGCTGTTCCTGCTGAAACGTATTTTGATGAATTTCTAGCTTCAGAAGGATTATGAGTTCTTGTCAACTGTCATTATTTCCATTATGAGTTCCTAGTTATTTTTAATGGTGCAAAAAAATAAAGTAAAAAATCAAGAATGTATATAGTGGATACTGCCCTTGGTTTGCATTGGTGTATTTGATTCTTATAAATGAAGCTGCAGAACATAACTGTTTGAATGTTCAGTAATGACCCAATACTAGATCCCCACTAGATTATTCCCACTGTTATTATTCTCATTGAAATTAGAGAAAATGGAGGACATTTTAGCATCTTTCAGAACTGAACCATTTTCTTTCAGACACGCCCTTGCCTGGCATTTAAAAAATGAACCACATAAGCCACTGAAACACAAACGCAGAACTGTAGAAGTATCTAGTTATTGCAATACTTAAATGTGTCATGTGAGAGATGAATGCATATGTTGTGCTCACCTGAAGATAAGAGTTTGGCCAAAATGAGAAGTTTTAGCTTTAGACATCATGTATTATGCTTACTCCTTGGAATTTAAAGCTAATTTCAAGACTAATATATTTCATATGCTTTCTAGAATAAACATAGGATCTTCCTCAAAAGCATAGGCATATCATGCCTGCCTTCAAAATGCTTTTTTTATATATTTATAAACTAAATTTAAAATTTGGTGCATAATTCTTATGTGTAGCTTTTTCTTATATAATGTGGTTTACATTGCGTACTGTTCAGAATAGCAGCTAAAGCATCGTTTAGTCTTTAGTAAGTAATCAAAATATTAAAAAGTAGTAATATACTACTATTTTTAAGGAAGCCTTTAAGGAATAGTCCATGAGAATGGTACTTAGTGGATATTGATTATGCAGACTAAGTGAAAGCGTTAAGGTATTTCACATCATGTGGTAGTGCTCTCGTTGAAGTGAAAGGCACGTCACATTGGTTTTTCAGTTGAGTCGAGTCTTAATCTAGTGATCAGTTCAACACTGAAAAAGCGTGTATTACACCTTCCAGTTTTCTTCAAGGAAAGCTAATGTATTTGCTCATTTATTATGAGCACCTTGGTAACAACTGATCTTTGAGTTGACTCAAGCAAGCTTCCCAATAAGTTTATTTACAATGCTGAACTGCCTGTTACAATTAGAATCCTCTCATCAGGGCCTTATTGGATTACAAATTGGGTAGAAAACAGAGAAAATGAAATATTAAATTTTATTACATATTTTTAAATGGTTTTATTTTGTCATCTTCTGCAAATATTTCAGCTGTGGCCTCATGTGATTAAACAGGACTAAAAGCACTCAATAATAAAATTCTCTTGTGTCTGCTTCAGAGCTTAGCTTCAGTCCAGAATACAACAAATATGCAGAGCATTATCATTCAAATTCCAACTTAAGAACAAATCAGTGATGTGGAGTCAAATATATACTATTTGAAATTGTTTTATTTCACATGTACACCAACTCTGCAAAATACTGATTGCATATAGCAAGCCAGTCTTTCAGTCCTACACTAATACATTTTTCCAAAACAGCATTTCTCCTTCTTGAATTGATATTAATCAGAGATCAATACAAAGAACAAATTTTTCTAGAACTTTTGGAACTCCCTTAAATTAATGTATTAAAAAACAAACCAATAACACATAGTATATCTCCCCAAAACTGAATATTTGTTCATATTTTAAGGAAAAAAATAAAAATTGGAAGGCCATTTTTAAAAGCCATGGATGATCATTATAGCAATATTACTGTGAACATTTGCCTAGCCTAACATCAAGGCTGTCAACAAATTCAGGCAGACATTGACATGTAAGTTCCATAAGAGCTATGTTTTCTGTTTTGTTTCATTTAGATTTCTTGCCACTCTAAGTCTTTTCCTGAAGACCTGTGTCTATACCTGATAACTATTCTTGTCCATTTCCTTTTAACAAGAATATTTTGTATTGGAAAATTCTGCTTCAAATATTGACTGTAGATTTCTGTTATAGCAACAGGCTGATTCTTACAGTCTGATTTCCTACTCGGTCTTTAGAAGCCTCAGTAATATTAGTAACCTCATGTTTTCGTAAATGTTATTCTTTTTAAGTTTTTGATTTGTCTGCTCTTGGAATCCACTAAGTAAAGAATCCCATTCCAATAAGTACAAAAATCTCATGCATGAATGTGCATGTGTAAACTAGTGATGAGTATGTGTTACAGGTTCCCCTCTGTGCTAGAGCCACAGGAAATGTATGTCTGTTATAGCCACAGCTACAGGGGATTGGTTTGTTTTCTCAAGCTGTAGTAGCTCATGCTGTTAGCTCTGGAGGTGCCTGGTGTAATCTACAGTGAGTTATCCAAGATGGCATCTGTTACACAAATGCATAGATACACATCAAGGCATATTCACTGCTAGATAGGTTGCATATTTCTGCAATGTAGACTTAAGGTTGTAGTAGACTTGAGGTGGAATGCCATTTCTGGAAGGAACCAGAGAAAGGCTCGTACCCTAGGAATGGGGAGATGGCATGGGTCTGCAGAGGCCATTCTCTTCCTGTGCTCATTTCTGTGCTGTATCTCTATTTCCTCACTCTCCACAACACCATGACAGCTGACCAGAGATGGTTCAGCATCCCAATATTTCTTAGCCATGAACTCTGTAGGTAGTTTGCGATCAAGAGAAGGCTTTGCAATAAGGCTGGTAGCTCAGCTGGAAACTATGCTGTCTCCGGAGCCAACAGTGCTGCTGTTCAGACAGCTTTCCATGCTGGTAAGCACTTGTRGTTTGCCACCAGGGGCTCCTTAGTCTGTCAGACCTAGACTGTCAG
>NW_028186535.1:173130-264808 GCF_003343005.1 Rhea americana
TCAGCCTACTAGACTGGCTGTAACCAATATCACCCTTTCCTTCTGTATTTCCATTAATAGAAGCTGTTATCATTTTCAAAACTCATTACATGGCCTTTCCTACTTGACTTCTCCCATTCAGTAATGAAAGCTTGAATTCCCATTAGCTCATGATGCCTGCTTTCCTTGCCTACTTGTTACATTTTTTGCTATCTGTTTCTGCTACCTGGGAGATACTTCCCCTAATCATAATTAATGCTTTAATCTCTTTCAAAATTCTCTTTCAAATTTTCAGCAATGTGAATGCATACAAAAATGTTGACAACAGGCTGCAGGTATGCTAAATTCAGTCTACTATGCTGACACATTCTGTCCTCCTCGCTGCTGCTGTGTGTAAATCTTATCTACAGTGTTCTGCTATTAGCTCTTCAGATGAGAAGGTCATTGTTTTGGTATATGTTTATATAGCAACCAGTATAATCATGTCTTGGTCCATGATTTGGGCTGCCAGGTACTCTGGTAATGCAAATAATGCATGTAATAACTGAAGCACATGCTCCTTGGGCACACACCACATGTGAGGTAAATAGGATTACATCCTGCAAGTTGAAACTAGCCTACTATGGTAATACAAAAATGTACACCAGCCACATGACCCAAGGGGATCTTCTTGACTGCCTCTTGATAACAGAGGCTACAGGCTAGTTGTTTGACCAAAGGAGAACTAAGCCGTTCTTGAATTTCACACCTTAAAACATCRATGCTACTGAGGCAGGAGAAATTTCCCGTTAAATGATTCACAGACTTAATCCCTTTGATATTCGATTGGCTGACCACAACTTAGCACAGCATGCTGCTGAAATACATCTTTAATTCTGGCTCCCAGAAAGATTTCATTCCCACTGGAATTCTGGGGTAGTGACCAGGATTAAAACCAGATTTCACTGGGACAAGATGAAGGTACAGAACTGAAACTAGCAAAATCTAGATTATAAACTTCAGTCTCTGCCACATTTTAGAAATTTTCCTTTATGTTAGCCTTGGAAAAACTATTTAATTACTTTATGTTTCAGTTCTTCATCTATGAAACAATGATAACTTTTTGTTCTCTCTCCCTATGCCTTAGCTATTTGTCAGATTGTAAGTTATTCAAAGTAAGAGCTATAAAGACCTAAATGTATATCCAACCAGTGATGACACCGTTATGACTTATCAGAATGCAAATGTTAGGAGTTTAAGTATAGCTGAGCAAAACCATTTCATTCTTCATCCTTTTGATCATCCCTACATATTATTGGCTTTTTTCTCCCCTGTTCTGAATTTTGGACACAAATTAGGAGGAACAGAAATGTCTCGGAACAAAAACTCCAGAGAAAATTTCTAAATGATCAAGGAARAGAAAAAAGAAAAAGAATGGAATATAGCATTTGCATTGTAGCTATACGCACTTCCAACATTGTCCTTACCAAAAAATGCAAGTTTTCTGTATTAGAGGATATGACATGAATGCTATTTGAACCCACTTCTGCATTCAGAGGAAATTTGACTTTTCTTCCTTTTGCCACTGTGTGTCTACTTTGGTGTTAAATAAATTTTTGTTCGTATGTTTTTTGTTTTAACTGGCTAGCATTAGCTTTCTGAAGAAATATGTGTTACAGGGCAAATCCAGTTACTTAAAAATCACCCCTGAAAAGGTGCTGAACTCTCCAAACTTTTCTGTGGCCATGAACAGACAAAATTGACTGTTAAAAGAGAAAACTGGGAAAACAAATCCACCCGTACTGGCTACACTGTTAAATACCCATCAGAGTCCTCACTTGCCATTGGCATTGTCAAACCCTAAGCCTGGAATGCAAAGCCTGCCAGCCTAGGCCTTGGGACCTCTTAGACACGGAGGCAAGGCAGCTTGCTTGGCACACTCTTCTATGTTGGYAAGCTTTTGTGGGGAGCTTCTCCTAACTGTATCTCAATGATAAGTTGCTAAAATCTGTTCCCATCTTTGGGAAATATCAGTTTACAGAACTGCCTGCAAGCTGAGACCTGTATCCCGGGACTGGAATAAGGGAGTACAACTGGACTCTGTTCTTATACAGTAAGTAGCAAATATCCGCAAAGCCTTCCAGCTGAGGCAAAAACTAAGATTTAAATTCTCTTTTTCTCKTCTAGTCTTGGGAACAAAAAGCTACTCAATTCATATGGATAATGTGCCATTACCTGCCTCCTCCCAGTGGCCAGACCAAAAGATGAGCAGTTAGAACGAGGAGGCGATGCTATTAGTAGCTGCTTCTCCATTGAGAGAACAGCCCCATGATATTACAGGGTAACAGGTGCTCATCAAGCTGGGAAACAGCACTGTTAATTACTCTCTATCAACTGAGATTGGTGCTAGTTGTGCAAGTCTTTTCTTTTTTTTTCCCGCTCCTTCCTCATGAGGTTCAACAACGGCAAGTGCAGAGTCCTGCACCTAGGGAAAAATAACCCTAGGCACCAGTACAAGCTGGGGGCTGAGCTGCTGGAGAGCAGCTCTGCAGAGAAAGACCTGGGAGTGCTGGTGGATGACAGGTTGACCATGAACTAGCAATGTGCCCTTGTGACCAAGAAGGSCAATGGTCTCCTGGGGTGCATTACGAAGAGAGTTGCCAGGAGGTCRAGGGAGGTGATCCTGCCCCTCTTCTCAGCCCTTGGTGAGGCCTCATCTCAAGTACTGTGTCCAGTTCTGGGCTGCCCAGGACAAGAGAGACAAGGAGCTGCTGGAGAGAGTCCAGYGTAGGGCTACGAAGATGATCAGAGGGCTGGAGCACCTGCCCTCTGAGGAACGGCTGCGAGAGCTGGGCCTCTTCAGCCTGGGGAAGAGAAGACTGAGGGGGGATCTTATCAGTGTGTACAAGTACCTGAAGGGAGGGTGTCAAGGGGACGGGGCCAAACTCTTTTCAGTTGTCCCATCTGACAGAACAAGAGGAAATGGGCAGAAATTGAACCACAGGAAGTTCCACCTGAACGTAAGGAGGAATTTMTTCCCTGTGAGTGACGGAGCACTGGCACAGGTTGCCCAGAGAGGTTGTGGAGTCTCCTTCTCTGGAGATATTCAAATCTCTCCTGGATKCAACCCTGTCTAACGTGCTCCAGGTGACCCTGCTGAGCAGGGAGGTTGGACTAGATAATCTCCAGAGGTCCCTTCCAACCTTACTGATTCTATGATTCTATGATTCCCACTTCTGCATGTGGGCTTCAGTGATTTCAGACTCATCTGAGGGGCACTGGCATCTACTAAGAGAGTAGTACTGACAGGTAATGCTTGATATTATTGATATTAGCCCRTGATTACTGCTTCTCAAAGATACCTGATATCTCACAGCTTGTAAGTATAGGAGGTCAGTTGGTTTGCCAGGCTRAAGGCAAAGTCTTTTTTCCAAGTCAAGTATTCAGTGTTCATTTGGCTACTCTTTTTATAGTAGAAGACATTAAAACACTAACCAAGTAAATATCTGTGCCTATGCAATTAAACATTTTCTCTACTACATGACAAGCAATGAATGGATTCACAAAGGGCTTTATTTAATACTGTTTCTGCCAGGAACACCACAATTTTTCCATCATCACAGAATATTTYTGTAATCCTGTCATATAGTACCTTACAGCCTATATTATTTTTAACTTTAGCATTGAGACAGTAGAACAATTTTTGTCTTTCTTCATCTAATGACATCAAGGATAATTATTAAAATATATCTTTTCTAGATAAAATCTTATATTGCGCAATCTAGCGATGGGCTATATAAAATGGATGAAAAGGCTTCCAATAAATATATTACGTTGTTTTCCCTTTGTGTATAGATAAAAGCACTTTTCAAACCATATTGTTTTTACATGGTTAAAGAAGACAATATCACACAGTCATTGGCAGAGTTGGAAGCAAGAAACCTGACTCTGTCTTCTACTCATTTGAGTTGATCACAGCTCCTTCGATCACTGCAATCCAAGGGTAGCATACACAGCTTTTACATTTTAACTGGGAAAACAGTTTCTGAACTATGTCTTTTGTGGTATCTCTGAGCAAAAAGAAACTGCCAAAGAAGTTAAGTACCTGACTCTCTATGTCCTTTGCACAGATTGCACTAAGTGAGCTTCTTTTGATATCTCTCTCTCTAAAGACTAGAATCTTAAAAAAGAGGCAAAATGGCTACATTTCATAATACGTGCAGCATATTCTTCTTAGCTTCTTTGGTCTTTAACTAGTCCARCCCTGTTGATCAAGCTCATCCTGCCTCAGGTCATGTACTGAAGTCACATATCACAATTTGTAATGCCTAAAGACATAGATGAAGAGAACTGGAAACCATACGGAGAAAATTCCTCTAAGACAAGCTAAGAAATGCCTCCATGTCTATATATGTYGGTCAGATACATTTGAAGTTTTTAAACAGTGAACTCATCTGTCATTTCACCTAAGGCTCTGTTGATGTATTTTAGGAAAACTGAAGTATAATTCACTAGATTTTTCATTATCTTTGCCTTTTCTAAAGCATCCTCATATCTTCTCACAGAAACTTCCTGACTAGCCAAGAGAAATACATTTTTTTTTCTTTTTTTTTTCTTTTTTTTTTTTTGGTGCTGTAGAAGAAACAATAGGCTTTGCCACAAATCCTGTGGGCCTAAGCATTTTGAGTTCCAGGGCTGTGCTTCTAAATGCACTGTGAAACCATCACCACTATAACACCTTGACTATACAGAAAAAGCAAAGCATAAAAGTTTGGGGTGAAAAAGATGGCCAGCTGCATGCTGCCATCCCTTTTGTCTGTGTTATATCACCAGTCCTTACCCAGGGTTTTGGTAAGTAAGGAATAATGATTCTGAAACAGTCTGATTCTAACCATACAAAAGCAAAAACTATTCTCTGGCTCAGTCTTTCCAAAGGTTTTTTAGTCACTGATTATAGCAGTTTTGGGGAGCAGAGCAGGAATAGTCAGAGATGCAACTGCAGCATGTATTTGACCACTGACATGATATTAACTGTGCCTTGGGTCAGAATGCTATAAAATGACCATAGCTGTCAAACAAAGGATGTTAACTGCAGGAGTGAGCTGGTTAAAGGGAATACTGAAAATTTCAAGACTTYAGAAAATAAAAATCAAAACACAGTAATAAAGAAAAAGATAAGGGCAAGAATTAAAAAGAAATGCTAACTGTTATTATGGTCATTTATATAGACTTTCAGAAGTGTTTGATTAGGATRCAAGTTCTGATGATATTTACTAGGACAAAAAGCCAGAGAAAAGATGTGAATGCCCTGGTGGACATGGTAAAGAGTGATCCAAAGGATGTATAGAGGAATAAGGTAATGAAGCTGATTAAGAGATAAAAGTAGTGGAAGGCTTTCATTTGATTCTCATTGTTACTGCTTATCTGATGGAGGAAAATTAAAAAAAAAAAAAAAAGGCAAACTGCAGAATAGAATAATAGATGTCCTTCTCGTGTGTATGAACAAGGGAGAGATAACAACAAGAGCAACAAGTGTTGCCTCTGTGTCATGCACAAACTAGACACCGAATATATATGATTTAGAATGCAGCCAGCTGACAAGTAGTGTTGTAGACTTTTTCCCACGTTTTCAATTAGCTTGCTCTGAACCGTGGGATTAGAATTTGACAGTAGTCTACAAAGTCTTTTGAACCAGACCGTGAGGTTTTTTTATACTGATTGGACTTCTGGGTTTGTCAAAGGACAGTTTGTTAACTGTCTTTGATATTTGTTCTCTTTTACTTCCAAGGACAACAGGCTGTAGTGGTCGGGTTGCAGATAGTAACCATTATATCCACTGCTACTAGTATAGATAAGCTAAATTCTTGGAAGGATGCAGTTATGCTTCAGGTCTTTCTTTGCAGTATATTCTCTGTAGAGAGTCATCAATAGGGAAAGTACTTCTCCCTTTTCAGAAACCAAATGTTCCCTGTGGGGTAGGGAAGGTGTGGTACCCTGCTAAGCTGAAAGCTCTCGGGATTCAAACGCAGCCAGTGTCACACAACTCCTTTTCCGTAGGATATGCTGAAGCAGCATCACTAGTGAGGAAGGATGTGCTCTGTCAAGATTAGGATCTTAAAAGGAGAATTTAGTGTCTCCTTTCACTAGGTGAGTGGAAAAAAAAAAAAAAAAAAAGATTTTAGTCTTACATATTTAAGCTATGCATTTTGTATCCCTGCTCCAAATATGAACTTGCTCAATATAGTCTACAGCTATATCAGCTAAATCAAAGTCTGCATTTCATTTCATACCACAAGACTTGGAAAATGTGTTACTACTCACCTTAAAAGACAAGYTTACATACAATACCTCGAGAACGGTTTGACAACAGAAAGTCTGGTGTGACATATATTTGACATCCTAAAACCTCAAACTAGTAAAACTTTGAGGTCAAGCAAAGGTAAAATCAGAATAACCCTCTTGAGATTTTTATTGTGTATGATAGGACCACAAATAAACTTTAAGTCTCTCAGCTTCTAACATGTCTGAACTTGACTGAAAGCTAAAGAGAAAGCTTATCTATTGATTTTCACATGTAAACTAAATGGTAAAATAACCTTGACTCATTAAAGTTGTCAGTGTTGTAGCTGATTTGGATATCTTTGTCATTTGAAAATAACACATAGATAATTTACACAAGTTGAATTGTTCTTAAGCAATTTGCAAAGCTGCAAAGCTTCAAATTTTTCACCTTCATGATTACCTACGACACTTTAGTATTAATCACATTGTTCAGCAGTGGAAATAAATGCTTGTCTATTTATTGAATCTCTATGAAGAGAAATATTTCTCTTTACAYTTGTAACTTTTACAGTGGATTGCTTATTGAAATTTTGCCTATGTGTGCACAAAAATTTTGTTAGAAATATGGGATTTAAAATTGCAAATTATTTTGCAAATAATATGTCTGCTGTAAAATATCCAGAATGCCTTAYGAATGAGTGTCAGTGCTTGCGCATGTGTAGTATAAATATTACCTATCTTGCCTGTCACATCTAGTCTGTGAGGAGACCAAGATTTTATTTCTAATTGGTTTTTTTATTACTATCGAATAAAAACGATCCGTTCATAAAAAATTATTAGAGCCGTTTCACCACAAATGTCGTGGTCTAGAATTGTACCTCTAGCTAGGTAAAGCTGCCATCTCTTCTCATGTTGAGAGGGGATTAGTCTTTCTACATATTTGGTGGAATTATTTTAGCTATGCTTCTTGATCTATTCAGTTTTAAAAAGAACAGAGTCAGTCAGTAATAATAAAAACTGCCCAAAAATTGAAAAACTTTGAACACATCGATCATTAGTCTGTATGATATAATGTTGTGGTAGGCTTTAGGCTAAAAAAATTTGCCTTATAGGAAAACATTCACACATGCATCATATATGATACTGGTAATGATACTCTACACAAGCACACTTTTTGAGCAGTTTACAATTCTGAAAGGAAAAATGGTGTTCCTCATCCTAAGGCTGTAGGGCAGCTTATTCACCTGAAGCAAAATCACCATGATGTCCTAAACATGAACTTGTTGTAAGAGTGGGTGGGYTTGTACATCAGGAACTTTGACATGCCAAAGAGAATATATTTATCCAACATCATCTTTATATTGAATTATTTGTATTTCCGCATGTGGACTTTTAAGATTTATGCAGAATCCTTGGAGGTAGTTGAAGGGCTGGAATGTACAAGGACTTTCTGAGATCTTCAATTTGAATAAGGTTTTCTAGCCTTTTTAATGGCAGTTCTTGTATTGCCGTCAATGAGATATGCTCTTGGATAGTGTGTCTCAAGTACAACTAAGACAGCCAAATCTATAGCATGTTTCAAAACCAGAGAGCTGTTACTTTGTATGCAGATAACTCATAGACTCTCCAGATTCTTTCTAGTACATTTTTATCATAAATGTAACGAATAGCACCAAAAMCAAATGGATTTCAAAACAAGCAAATATAAATTTAAATACCTCTAAAGGTTTATCCGTAGAATTCGGCTAAGAAAGTCAGGGCTATTTAGGAAAGGAGGAGRAGAAGAAGGAAGCTGGCTGAGCGCTTTACTGGATCTAATGGGACAAGTGCAGTCTGTGTTTACGGGTGCTGTATAGTGAGAGGAGCTTGGCTTAGGAAGCACTGGGTGAAACTGGAGAATRTCAGGTGGAGGCTGTATGTCTGCTCCTACAGGTGCTTGAGTTATTAGGAGCATTATGAATCTAGAAGTGCAGCTCTGCTGCAACTTGCAATGTTTCTTAAGCCAARCTATGTTTACAGAGCTGTGTCCAGAGCTGGTTTTCTGTCCTCGGTAGAATTCTGCTGGATGTCTCCTAGGAAAAACTTTCTGTTAAGGTAGCATTTTGCTAAGGAAGACTCAGTGTRAGCTTTAAGATTCCCTTCAGTATATAAAAAGGAATACTTGCTGAGGAGTCCAGCACCGATCTGAACAAGTTAGAAGCTCTTCAGGCTTTTTCTCCCCTAAAGAATCACATCACAGAGAATCTACAAAAAGAAAAATCAACGTGTCTGGAAGAAAACTAGCTAATAGCTATATTTGGTAAAAATGAGCAACTTCAAGGCTTGTTTCCTCATGAATGTCTACTGAAATATATATATATATAAAAAAGTAGTGTTTGTGACCACAGTTAGGTGAAAAGTTGACTGGGTACTGATGGACACCACAAAACCGGGATAAAAGCTGGGGTTTTTGAGGAGATACATTGTTTTTAGAACTAACATTAATGTAGAATGATACAAACTAGACAAATCAGCTAGACGGGTTAGAGCTCTCTGAATACAAGGCAGCTTTGAAGAAGTTGGCAGGATGTTTCTTTTCAGGGCAGTGATAGATCAAGCATTGTGGGATAGGGATGTTTATGACTGTAATTGTCATCTGTGAAAGCTTGCAATCTACACACAGCCCCTGCCTCCCCCACAAATACTTTAACATTAGAAGTTAGGAAAAGAGTAGTCACATAAAAATTAGTTGTAAAAGTAGGGATCATGTTTTTGAAGCAGTGAAACAAAATATGCAGCTATTTTGGAAGGAAGCATTTTTAAAAAATAGTCTACGTATATAAAATGAGGAGTAGCTCTTGAGCCAAATTCCTAGCGGTAGATGACAAAGTTGTGCTTTAAATCAACGTTAGGAAGTGTCTGTTGTGCAAAAGACTGCTTTCAGTAGAGACTGTGACAAAACTGGCAGTCTTCTTTCCTCTGGATACATCTTTCCTGGGAAGATTAGCATGGYAGAACAAGGAAGGAGCAGAAAGTATAATGGTATAAGGTGAATGGACACCATAGTGATAGGTACGTTAGAAAGAGGTCCAGTAAAACCAAAAATTTTTTCAGTAAAACACAGATTAAAATGGAAAATGGAGGAATGTTTGAATATTAAACAGATTCTAATTGGTGTATGAATTAAAAACTTACTGTAAAAATATTCTTAGGGCTTATTTGCCTTAATTTAAAACTAGCAAGTAATAGTTCACTTGCAAGAAGTGGTTCTGTCAGATCACATAAAATTTTCCTTTTGATGTCAAATAGAAAGCTTCCAAAAGTAAAGACCACTACTGATATAAAGTATGCATGCTCAAGGGCTTATCTTGGTATCCTACATTTGATAAATCCAAACACAAAGACAATTCCATTGTATACTTATTAATGATAAGCTCTAACGGAAAGAACAAGAAATGATACTTCATGTATAAGAAGAAGTATGAAGTGGTTGGGCTTACTTAAACTTGATGGGATTTGTCTGACAAATGGATGATTAAACCCAACTTTTTAATGACAGAATGTAATAGAATGCAGGAGGCAACAAGTTAAATTAGAAGCTTTTTGAGTCAGATATTACACAAGGTTGCAAACATCTTTGGCATTTGTGGATTTAAAATGTGCTTGCTACAAAGTTTGGATGGCATTGCAGCTAGTCATCTGACACAGAATACCAGATCACAAGAGAGATGAACATGAAGTGCTCCACGGACATKCATATAATAAAAATTGTTCCATTAAAAAGAAACTTCAAGGATATTTGATTGTCATTCCATTCAGCCAATTTAAAGCTACTTGAAAAATTCTAAAGATAATAGGTAATATATAAAGTGATTCAACAAGGTAACTTGATATCATGAGCCTTTCTGATAAAGTGATTTGCTGACTTAAAAATTTTAAAAATGTAAAAGCAACAGTATCAGTGATTGCTGTAATTATCATTATATTAAAAAGGCTGATTTTTCCAAATCTACGGTAACTGTTGGTAGGACTTGTATATACATTTAATGTATGAAGCTTTAATAAGTGGAAATTTTTCAAAGATATCCTAATATATACCAATAAAATTAGAACATGAGAGACAAGAAAAAATGTTATATTGGATTTCCTGGCTTTAAGCCACTACAGGCACAATAATAAAACAAATAATAATGTATGATGGAAAGAAAAATGGAAAAGCAAATGGAAGTGGATATAAGCCGCAAGTTAAAACATGTAGGAGAAGTAAAAGAAAGTCAAAGGTTTCAACAAGGTATCAACTGCCTATAGAATTAAAAGTAGTAAGAATTTTTAAAAAACTTACTGGCAACATCTATAGGTTCACTGCTAGGTTTGTTTGATCAAATACTGATGTATAAAGACACGAGTGTTCAGCAGATATTTCAATTCTTTATTTGAAATAAAACAGGAAGATGTATTTGTCCCGTGTGATGTTGTTGTAATTGAAACTTCACCCTCTGTAGCAAAGTTTTTTGTTAAAATTAAACATTTTCAGGCTAACTGATCTTGATATCATACACTCAGGAATTGCCCTGGATCTCTCTAAACTGTTAACTATAAAGAAATCTTGGAAAACTGGGCAAATTCCAAAGAATTAGAGGTCTTCCAATATTTCAGGAGGGTACAACACATGACCCTGAACGATAGTAAGACTAATGGTGTAAGTTCAGGTAAATAAGAGAATAGTTAATTTAAAACATTACTTATAAAGTAGGTAGAAATATAAGAAGGGGTAAAAGTAYAGTTAATACCACTTAATATTACTTCCTGAAAAGTGGTGATTGTCATCAACTTGTATAGGAATTTTTTGTTTTCATTTTTCARTGGGATCATAGACTTCATTGATGATAGCATTATGTAGATACTTGGGACTACCTCAAGCCAACTTAGAACCAAAAGGCATTTTGGTTAAAAAGCTTGCACTCTATGGGGTTAACAGACCATACAAAATTGGTTTATAGACAGATTATAGAATTTAATTGTTTATACTCAGATACAGTGAAGGGGCTTTTTCAGTAGCAGTCCCTGAGGTTCAGTTCTTGATCCAACGTTAGCCAACCTTTTTATCAGGAATGTACTTGCTGATATCACATCTTTCCAGCTTGCAGATGAAACAAAGATATGTGGAGACAGCTTACTCCTACAGAGTGATTCGAATGACTTGTTAAAACAGGTACAGTTTTGCACCTTTTAATAAAACTAAGTGCAACATAATATATCAGGGAATGAAAAAAGACCAGGAAAAAAAAAAAAAAAAAAAAAAAAAAAAAAAAAGGAGAGAGAAGAGAGAGAGGGAGAGAGAGAGAGAAATCAGATTCTGCTTATAGGATCAGGCAATCCTGGACAGTGGTAACTCAGAGAAGGAACATAATAGCTTCTCCATGAGAGACAACTGCTGATCATGAGCTCTTTCTGGAGAATTTTGCTTCATGGCCCACACATCTGTTTGGTATAAAACTACAGAAGATATCAGGTAGAAGTGTGGAACTCATTTTCACCGTGTACATGGCACAGTAAAGCTATGAGTAGGGGTATATTTCCATCTATTCTTCAGAAATGTAGATGTAGAAAATTAGTAGAGAGAGAGATTAAAATAATACAAGAAAAATGTGGTGAGAAAGAGTGAACGGGTGCTAAGACCCAAGAGTTCATCAGTTGTTCATTTTGTCAAAGCAGCAGCTGAGTGGAGTACCAGTCTCTCTAAGAAAACTTCCAAATCATGGCGATATTAAAATATTAAAACATAGGGTAGATTTACCACTGGAATCTTGAAAGCAAGATCATTTGYCCTTTTAAGAAATGTACATACTTCCAAGCCTTGAGTAAAGCTCACTGACTAGTCCATGCATCTCTGCAGTGGTCCTTTATGGCTTAGGATTCTGCAGTCCTGCACTTGTARTTCCACAATGAGATGATAATTTTAACCAAATCTACCCTCGGCTTTCAGTAAGTCACTTGTATGCATTAGGAAGGCTTTCTCTCTTTTCAAAAGCACAGTTAGAGTTTCCTTTCTTTCTACCACATCTCCTCCTTCTCCAACAATCCATTTCAGGAATTTCTGACTAAGCATTAGATTCCTTTTCACACTTCTGGCTGATCAACTTACAGTGTTCTCTGTATAAATCCTAACTTATCAGTCTTAACAGTAGACTATTCCAGCTTTTCAGGCCCATATTTCTTGTATAACTACTGGCTTCCAGGCTTCATGCAATTTTATTTTATATGTAACATTAGATCCTTAGGCTCAGTGCAGGATTTCTCATGTAACAATTGGAATTACAGACTGAATAAAGGACTCCTTCTGCGAGAAGGGTATTGTCTGACAAAATTCTGTCTCTTTTTGTCCTTATTCTGTTTCTCTATTTCCCCACCTTCTCAGTCAGCCTTTGGCTGCTGCCTCCTAAAAATGGATGTCCAAAAATCTCACAGTAATTCTAACAGTTTCAAAAAATGTATGTGTTGATAGACTGCAGTAAAATGTCGTGATATCTTCACTATACAGAAAAGGTGATCTCAAGAGGTTCCAGCTATAATGTAACTGGTAACTGAAAATGGTTTGGGTTATGATGCAGAACAGTTGTCATAATACTAGTCAGAATTTAGGTGTCTGAATCTAGCTTCTTCTACTGTGCCAACATGTGGGGAGGGAGAAGTATATCAGTGTTTATTTTCTGTCTTGAAACTTTTTCTGTGGTAATGTATTTGTCATTKCTATATTGTGCTGTCTCAGATAAATATGCACACGTTCTCACTCTGATGGGGTTGTGTAAGGATGTGAAAATATATGAATGATTCATATATGAATATATTGTGCAGTAAAACTTATCATTTCTCATCTTTGGAAAAAGATACTATTTGGTGGTGAAAAACATTGTGGCCTGATCCATCTTTATTTTCCTTTATGTTTGCCTGACTCTACATGCCAGAGGGGAGATTGATAACTTGGTAGTGTTTCTTGTGAATCAAAAGGATAATATTTGTACTTGCTGAAAATCTTTTTTTTTCCCCCAAGAAACAAAAAGCTACGTGGTAGAACATATCTTTTTATGTGGTATATAATTTGATGACCAAATACATTCAAATACTGTATTGCTTTTTTTAACATATCCTTGCTTTACATTTCATATTTCACATGCTTAGTATTTAGTTGTACCTGAACAATCTAGATTTCCTGACTTTGTTTCTATTTCTGCTTTGCTTTCCACTGAAATATCAAATGGTCAGATAATGAACTTGGAGGAAAAAAAAATGTTGTGGTAATCTGTTCATCATCGTATAGGATATCCTCTGTATCACTCTTTCCATTCAGGGTGCTGCTGCAATTAATGCAATCATTCCGTAACCTGGCCTTTCATGGCAATAATACTGGCCTTCGTATTGTCTGTCTCCTATTTTCTATTGTATAAAACTTTTCGCTGTGGATCTCAGCATGGTTTCAAAAATGCATCTCTCTTATTCTTTATTTTATCACGCAACCTTGAAATGAGAAGTTAATTTCTATCACAAACTTGACCTTTAATGCTGTTGAGCCTTGTTTTTTCTCATACTTTTTCTTTAACCTTCGAAGATACAAAAGGCATCTAAAACCCGTACAGAGCGTTAAATCCTAAATATTTTCTAAGCAGCTATGATCTACTTGCCACATTAGAGTTGTAAATTAAGGTCTCATGTGTTGCAGAAACCAGCCTTCCATATCACAGTTTTCTCCCCTGAATGAGGCAAGAGTCAGTCAGTAAATATATGTGGTCAACCTCAGATTTGCCTCACTGGGAGTTCACATGTATTTTTAACTGCCTTCAATTGTTAATGTATTCCTCAAATGAGATGCATCACCTTGAAGAATGACTTTTTGCCCTCTGGGAATATGCCAAACAAGTATTTCATTCACTATGATAATCAGTTCTACCTCCAGCAACATATGAAACCCAAATTTAATAGGCACTAGTGATTAGGTTTTAAGACACAGAGTCATCACTGTCCACTGTAACAATAAAAATAATAATAATGTGGTGGGGGGAAAGCAGGGGAAAAAAACTATATTTGCTTTTAGGAATCATTAATACGTGCAATGTAACTGTCAACATTTCAGAATATACTTAATAAATGTCATGTGTCTTCTGATTAAAGAAATAAAAATAACAGCAGCATTAATTTATGAATTTAGAAATTTCCTTGGCATTAATAAAAGCTACCATTTTAGTTTTCCTCCATGATTTAGCTGTATAATCCCGGAAGAAAATAAATAAATAAATAAATAAATAATAAAAAAGGAGGGAGAGGAGTTACACATCAGATTTTTTAAAAGCTTATAATGGCCAGACTTGTAATGAAAGAAAGAGAATGTGAAAGAGAGAAGGAGAAAATTTAGCTCCCCACAACGTTTTCAGTGTTCATATTGCTTAAGACCCTTCTAAAGCTAAACTTTTACAGAAAGCGGAAAGAATAGTTATACAGCGTTACAGAAAACAGCAACAAAAAGAATCAGCCTTTAAATCAGCAGTTTAGGTCGTGGACAGTAAATGATACAGTGTTTCCACTTTCTTGGAACTGAGAGCAGCAGCAAATGAAGAAAGATGCCSGTGACAGGGTGCGGATGATGGGAGCAGGCTAGCATTATGAATGATATGTTAAGTGATTGGCTCAGATGGGATCACGGGATTGCTGCCTTTTGCAGATGCTGATTTTCATCTATATTGTTTGCCTCTTTCTCAGAAAGGCCTAACATATGCAGAACGTGCGTGCACGCGCATGAGCAATATAGGCAACCGCAGATATACATTTATATGATGACTCAGATATTCATATACGTTCAGGAGCCACCTTATTCCCTTTAACGTCCTTACACCTGATCCGTTTAGCTAATCAGGGTAGTTTACTACAGCATAAACCAATAAACTATGTTTTATATGAATTAGTATCTGTCTGCTCTCCTTATTCTGAGAAGTATAAAATTTCTTTTTTCGTTTGTCTAGAGCATTAGAAGGGAAAATGCAATTTTTTGTTACTAATTACTAATTCTGAAAGGTATCTTCTGATCTACTAAACCACATAAATAAAAGAAATAGTATTTTTTACTTAGTAACAACATTTAGTCTAATAGGAAGACATACTGAGGTCCTGTTACATTTTCTTTGATGTGCTTTAAGCTGCATACCGTGCATTCTCTGCTTTCAAACTATCAGGCATTACCGGGTTCATTTAGTCTGCCTGCTTCTTTGTGTGGACAAACAGAAAGATAAAATGATGCTTAACACTGATGAGATATATCAGAAACACATGCATAATATTAAACATAATACTAATATTGAAGTTTTTTTTTTACTAAGATTATCCTAAGCAGCATTTCTGAGCCATAAACAACCTCTAACCCAAAGCTCCATGTCTGAACATTAACTCTTTAGTGCCTCGTGCACTTATTTTAAACCCAGCCTCATATTCCTTGTATATTCTTGGTTTGTGATTGAAAGAAAAAGTTGAAAATTAGGGGATATATGTGTCAATCACATATATAAAATAACATCTTAAACTATTTTTTTAATATTCTACCATGAAAAAAAATCAAATCTCCCTTCATTTACCAAACATATACCATTTTTATTGTGCAGTTTAGAGCTCTGTTTCGTTTGTTGCAAAAGTTTCTACCATCTAAAGACACACACACAAAGGCATGTAGACATCTAAACACTAATAAGGATGTGCTAGTTTTCACCTGAATAACTTGTCAGAGATTATTCATTATGTGGATAGTTATGATGGCCATGATAAAATTTAGAATGATATTATTTAAGGACATGCAGTGTGGTAAATCTGTATCTGGAAAAAAAAAAAAAAAAAAAAAAAAAAAAAAAAAAAAAAAAAAAAAAAAAAGCCAGATAACTATTCAGTTTAAAGTTTCTTGATTTAAAACTTTATTCTAGATCAGGTCAGTAGCATTTATGTAACAAATTTCTTGTTGCAATGCTATCTTTTCACTGAACATTTACCAATTGCTTGTGGGGAAAAATAATGAATTCCATTTTTCAGAGCAATAAATATTGATAATTAAACTAATGAAGTATTTTTTTTTCCCAGGCTGGACACAGAATTGACCCAGGTGCTCATTATTAAAACTTTTTAATATATTTTTGCAGAATGAGAAAATGAACATCAGTGAACCAATATAATTAGCATGCCTTCTAAATAGATGATATAGTTATACACTTGTTAGTATTAGGGGATCCTACAAATTTCATTTACCAAGATACAGCCCAGCAGGCATTTTCTAGTGAAAAGGGCGCCTGAGAATCCCCAGTATACCACTCAGATCACCCCCTGAGGGGAAACGCAACTTGCATTCAAATCAAACGTTTTCCTATCAAATGCTCTACTAATGGCTTTCCTATGAGACCCAAGCCTGTCAGTCACCTACTACCTATTTAGACATGTTAGAACAGAATTCGTTGTTTATTTGTATTTCATTGAAGTGAGTCTGTTTTCTCATATTGAATTTGTATCCAAACCCCAGGTTGTCAATACTACTTAGTCAGATCTTCTGTTTGTTGTGTTTTTCTCTGCATGCGATCCAAGGGAAAAAATAGTGTCACTCATGCCGGTTTCAACCCTCCTATAAATCCATAAGCAAYGTATTAACTAATTTTATAAAGTAACTAGCACACATGTCAGAGGCTCCAGGAAATGGTTCTCATATCAAAAGCTATTTTGTCAAATTCAGTGATGCCTTTACTTTGCTAAGGTTTTCAGAAAGAGAAGCTAGAAAAACAATCAACGTAAGGAAAGACAGAAAGGTAAAAATCAATCATTATTTTTAATGTTTCTCCTAAATTACAGTAAGCTTAATTGCTTTAGTTAAAAACATTTTGACTAGTCAGTAGCTATACTTGACTGCTGTGATTTTTTGTGAAAATTATTTAAATGAATTCTGTTAGCAACCTCTAAGTTAGTTTACTTGTGCTTAAGCCTAAATCTGTGCATTAAACATTCCATAAAAACAAGAACTAAGTGTTATGTTTGATATGCACTTCAAAAGCCTAAAAGGCCAAAGAAAGCCCTTCCTTAATTATTGAAGAAGTGTCTGTAAAGGAAACATGAGCAAATAGCATTCATGCTTTCATCCCCAGTAACCTTTTATTGTCCTTTTCTTCAGATGGCCAAGTCAGTATATTTAATAAAGGGAGCAGCAACCATCAAAGAAGGCAGGGGTCTAATAAATGGTCCTGATTAAAGGCCCTGACAGGGTATGAACTTTGCATAAATTTTCTTATGGTGTCAGGCTCGGATCCTGATTGAAAACCCATTAACATAATCACACATTTAGAGGAAATGCTGTAATGTATCAAAAACATTTCCCTTAGTGTAATAATTTTAAGGACATTAAAATGCAAATGATAATAAGGAGCTGTGTTTTAGTGATGTTCTGAAAGCTTGATTATTCAAATATTTAGTATGAAATATGGAAGCTCCTTTAACTAATGCATCTACATGATTTCAAAGATTTAATCTATATTTGTACTTGAAAGACTTTTATATCACTACTGAATATTTCCTGTTAATTTTAGGCTTGCAAAATCCAGCTAGAAATTTAGTTTAAATGGTACTGCTAAGTGTTAAGCCCTTTTAACCTGCTTAAAAAAAAAAGTGTCTTGAAGCCAGCTATGCTCTTTTAATATGTATTAAATTATGAAGTCTGTATTTTGGTATTGTTTGCTTTAAAAATAGTTTGAAGAATTCAAATCATCCTTTTTTTCTGTTTCTATTAAAATATATGCTTTTTTACAGATTGGCCATTGAAGCACAGCAGTGATATTCTTTAATGCTAATTTTTAACAATAAAAGAAACACTATCCTCCCACACACAAATAGCCATAATTATGTAAAGAATGACTGCTTCAGACTGATGACTTTCAATATGCTTGAGTCTAGCATACTGGTATAAGAGGCCAGAAAGGTCAACAGTAATTCATAACTGCTATAAAATTGTGTAGCATCCTAGGGCTTCTGGAGGATGCTGACATTATCATGCTTCTTCTGCTGGTTTGTATATGTAAATTTGTGATAGGAAGTGCACTGCTTTGCCGTATCTCATGCAGAGCATCAATCAGGCAGTAGAATACATCAGAGTATTTTCATTATGCCTAGTTATTTACTGCATCAGAAGAAATTACCCTGGCAAGCCAAGCGGCCTTCTCTGGATAGCATGATATGACCAACCAGGTTTCAGCTCAGGAGTCTTGTAAACATTACAGGATTAATCTCACAATCACAATCATCAATCTTTCCTAGTCCTGCCTGGGTGCAACTGCGGAGATTGGTAACCAGGCAATGTAGATTTAAATTTAACCCTGAACATCAAGAGCTATATGTCAGATCCATGCACCATATTACAAATACCTATATTTTTACTCCAGCTTTAGTATAAAATGATGAAAACATAAAATTTTTGCACTTCAAATTCATGTCTAATTTTTCAGCCTCGTTTTTGATGCATTACTGGGAAATGAGAAATATTCTAATAAAGATACGTTTCAGAATATCAGACTCTAATACTAAAATGATGCACCATGATTCCTAAATCTAATGCATGTATTTGAGACAACTGACACTGCAGTAAAACGTGAAGTAGTAATTTAGGCCCAGGACCAGACTTGGGCCCCTTGGCACCAAGCCATTAGAGGTTAGGGCACTGTAGGGGTAATGCACTTAGCCTCTAACAAATGGAACATTAAATACATCATGCTGACTCATAGGTGGCACTGGCACCAATTGCTGAAACAAGTGCTTGCTAGCCCTCTTGCCAAAAGGGAAAAGAAAGGGATTCTGGCACACTTAGCTGCTCTATGTAAAAAGGAGAAGCTGGGAAATGGGCGCAGCCTATATGAATGTTTCATCGTTGTGTGCTTAACTATGTACAGTATATAACCTAGCCTATTGAGATAATGCGAAAGATAACACATATTCATTTTTTTTGAAAGTCGGCTGAAAATAGCAGTGATAGTGATCATTTTTCAATAGTCAAGAAACAATAAATATATAATGAGCAGATCACATATAGAGACTGCGTGGCAGTTTAATTTGAACTCTGATCTTTATTTTTCCTCCTGTCCAAAACACTTCTTGCAATATGCATCCTAAACATTTTTCTCCCTCTCTCTCTCATTCTCTGTCTCTGTTTCCRTCTCTCTCACTGTCTCTCTCGCTCTCTTTCTTATACACACACACATGCGCGCGTGCATGCACACACACAGTCTTTCTGCTTTATAGAATGCCAATATGAATTGTTAAAAAGCTTAGACTACTTCTATCCTTTACAGAAATATTCATTTCCATGATTTTGTGCCTTTCCTTTTATTTAATCAGAATTGCAGGCACTTTACCGCTATATATAAATGTATGCCTTCCATAATAGGTTCCTGCTTAATAAGAGAGCTAGCCAATGCCAACTAAATAATCTGTATATAATATGCAATGATCATACACATTTGGTCTTCAAGAAATGATGAAAACTGTGGAACATTATGCTTAGCTGCTGCACACATTTAAAACCACTGATTTCAGAGATGCTTCCTGATTTACGCCAGCTGAAGGACTCATTTAGAGCATGCTTTCCTTTTTGAGATAAATAGTTAAATACAGTGAAGTTAGGTATATCTCAGTGAGTGCTTACTCCATTATTTCTGCCCGCAATCCTCCTCCCTCAAATTGATTTTTTATCTTTTGACCATTTGAAATAACTAATAACCTGATATATGTTTGTGACTGTATCTAGTCACATGTCATACTCTTCTCGGGTCCAGTAAAACCCACAACACCTAAGTCTTCCAGGCAGGTAAAATAAATGTGTATCAGCTCACACTATTTGACAGATCAGCATGATGCATGGGGGGGGGGAGGGTAAGTGGGAGAAAAACTTATCTGTTTGCAAGCCAGAGTCACAAAGCTCTTTAGGAGGTAAAAAATGCATGCATATAATATGCTACCAATATAATTCTCTGTTCTATATTGCCTGGTATCATAGAAAGATTAGGCATTTCTTTGACTATAAGCCAATAGAAATGTCTTGGGTGGGTAGGAAGGGATGAGAATAATATAGAAACTAACTTGGGCTATCCCCTCTGTACAAGATACACCTCTTGTCTTCCATATCTGGGAAATCTGCTGTCTTTGGGCAGCCTGGGGTCTACCTGTGTCCTTATGAATGAGATCTCGTATTCTTCTACTCATGTACTGTTAAGGAGAGCATACTGGAGATGGTGAGCAAGCATGCAGCTCCGTATGCACTCATAAACTTTCAACACTCCTAACWCACACTGAGCAGCTACCGCATTTACCGACACTGAGCCTGTGTCAGTATGTGAGGCAATGGCACTGTCTTCATTCTCCTTGAAAAGACTCCGTAAAGCAAAAAAGCTTCATTCTTTCCTTCTTTCCAGAATTCTATTAAAAAAATAGATTAATCTGCTTGTTCAGTGTTAGAAGACAGTGATTTTTCCTCCGTTTAATATTAACYGATGACATAGAATAAGAAGTGACTTATTGTAAACTATCACAGAAAGAAAAGCACTCTGAAAATTCAGCCCTTTGCTAAGGGTGAACCCGCAGTATGACTAAAGGCAGGTCACTAGACTCTAAAATTCAAGGAAGCTTGCCCAAGAGAGTGTTGCAATACACATCAGCTTATTAATTTAGAGTCCTGTTAGTGACAGGCCACAAACCCACTCATAAATTTATAAAGAGTAAAGGACTGAACAGAACTATTCAATTCCAGAAATTGCTTATGTGTTTGGTGAATTATGAAATATAAATTTTGAATCTTTGCACTGGATACACCTAGGAAATTCTGAACTGGTAACGTTTCATAGTCCAGGCAGATTTTTTTTTTTTTTTTTTTTTTAAGTCTGTGAATGACATTGAAGTTTTTGCCATTTGTGAGGCCTAGGATTTCTAGGAGAAGCCTTCTCTCTGGGGTTCCCGCTGATGTGCTTGAGCATTTCCAGCTGCTGCTGCCCGCACAAAAAGATAACTGTAAATACCACCTTGCAGTAGGAGCCAAAGAGACTGACGGGAGCCCTGAGGGAGAGAAGCACCTCACAGCTAGGGAGGTACTCAGTATTTGGAAGGACTCTTAGGCAGTGAGGTGACACCATGACCAAAATATGTTTCTATGACTCTTATCCTCCAGTCTTCCTATTTGCATTCCTATCTGCAGAGCTATGCACTAACAAACTCAGTGGAAGTTTATGAAATAYGGTGGCATTAGCTATTGTTTTGCCGAAAAGCAGTGCCAAAGTAAGAGGGAACACTCCACAGCCAAATGCTCCGGCTAACTATGACACTGCCTGCAGGATGTCCTACGAGGAAGGATAGATGAGATCGCTTTAGCTATGTACAGTTTTGCAAGGCTTAAATTCTGCTCATTTATATAAGTTAGCATGTGGTAAGCAAGGATACAAATTTACAGAGCACTAACTACAGAACCTCACAAGACTTGGCTCTTTGTTTATGTGCTGTTTAGATAAGTTCTTTAAGAGAAGTACTCTATTTTCATAGCTGTCTAAACAAGTACCTTTTTGTATGAATGCTCCTAACATGTATTCCTTGGTGTTGCCCRCTCCACTAAGGGCTATTCCTGCACAGAGTAGTCAGAGTGTTATAAATTTACACTAATGCTTACTAACGTCTATCTTCTCCATCTAGACAAGCCCTAGCCAAATGGTGGCAGAGCTGAAGGTAAGACCTAAAAAACGTTCTTTARTGCAGAAGCCTGAGATTTTCTCCCCAGCTATCACCTTGGCTTATCCCAAACTCATTTGAGTTAACATGGTACCCTGAGAGCAACGATTCTCAAATAGAAATAATCAAAAGTCATATAATACAAGAAATGTATAAAGGCATCAGTCTACTGGCTTACATCTAATCACTGCAATCTCTTCTAGGACTAGCTACTTCTCCTTTCAGGAACGGCATCCTGTACTCTTTAAAAAGCCTCCATAAAATTATATTCTTAGATTTGCTGCTCTGAACTCTCTTACTCCTCTTAACAGTCTGCCTCTGTCTTATCCCTTGCATCAGACATGATCCCTAACCTTCTTTCACCTCCTCAGAGTATATTTAGGATGCTCTAAGAATCTAACTTAAACTCTTATATAGTACTTATCACCATAGTATGTATCAGCTCGGCATCTCCCAAGATTTGGTTCTCTGTATGCTGCTTGGGTTATAAAGTCTTAGAGGAAAATACTCTGACTTCCTACCTGTCTAAATAGCCTAGCCTACTGTTTGCACTCTATAAATAAATTGTAGTAATATTAAGACAAATCTGCAGGTGAATGTAAAAATGTTAACTCATTTTACCTACTCATAGCTTTACAGTATTGGAGTCACTTAATAGAAGAGTATTAGCAACACTTTAGGGTTGTCCAACTGAGGAAGGAAARGGAGACCTTCACCACGTCAGGCAAAGCCTAGAAATGCATATTTGCTCTACTTCACATCAATCTGTCAGCAGGCTTGGAAGCAGTTCCAGAAAGTAGCTGGAGCTCCCCACTCCACTAACAACTAGGTTGGTGACAATGACAGACTGGTAAACATTTTATAATTTCACAGGAGCTTCATCCCCTCTGTGTGTGTGAACCCAAATGTAGAAGAGTATACAGAAAGCCACATTCCCTCATGGGACAGGGAGCTCCTACCAGTTTGGGTAGAGATGGCACCATATATTTTAATGACCACTTCAGACAAGTGTCTGCTACTCATGCACTGATGAATGTTGTCCATGCTTAGTATCTCTAACAGAACTAGGATGAATTAAAATAAAACTAGGCAGACTAGATGGAAACCATCCAGTCAACAGCCCTACCATAATGTTATAAAGTGATAGAATAAATATTTCCTCTGTCTTCAATTTCAAAGTTTTTTACTTTGAACATAAATAGTTTTGAGTAATAAAAGCTCAGACTGGGGGGAACATTGATTCTAATGAAAACTGGTAATTCTGAATGTTAACACATCCTCCCTATTTAAACACTACAACTTTGCTTGGAAAACATATTAACTTGAAAAAATCAAAATATAATAAAATACTTTTGATTAGTAGAGGTTATTTATATGGACTTTTAGACCTAGGAATATCTTATTTTAATGCACATTTTCCTCAAAACATTGCCAAAAATACCAAAGTTAACTTGTAATGCAGCAGCAAATATGCACAGTATATTCTTAGAACTAGATAAAATATAGATTCTGTGTTAAGGTAGTTCCTGGCTATGTCCAAGACATAAGCAATTTAATGTTGCAATAAAATGCAAGTAAAAACACTAAAATGAAGGTTCTAACTCCTGTTACCTGATAATCTACTCCCTTTTCCTCATTCTTCTTTTATTTCTTTCCTTGCCTAAATTAAATATTTGACAAGTCAGCTTTCAGTAACCRAAACAGAAGTTGAGTATTTGAGTGTATTGGTACACAAATAAGTGACCCTATTTTWCCTGCAGCTGTATAAACCTTATCTCCATCCCAACTCATCTCTCTTTTCTTTTGCTCTTGGTCAGCATATCATGCAAGTATCCCCAGACAGTAAGCTTCTTGGGAAGAAAGTTGCCAGATGCCACTAATTTTATCAGTACATGTAATAAATCCATACTTCTCATGTTCAAAAGTAAATTTATGATGTCTACCAGAAATATTCTGCTCATAGCTATTCTTAAGCTCAACTGATTTTACATGTATATGCTCTTTTGCACTATTATAGGAAAATTTGTTTGTGATAAGATGTGGTTTGTATTACATTTTGAAGTATGCAAGATTTTTCTAATTACTTCCAGAGTCAGGAACCTAATATAGGAAACACTTTTAAGCATTTGAACATGGGTTCCATACACTTTAGCATTTTCAATAAGTGCAGTTGCATTGGTGAAGCTTGGAGAGAAGCCAGTATCTAAAATGTTAAGGTCTTAAATATACGGACCAGGAAGTTGATTTGTATCTGGATAATGAATGCAGAAATCCATTAGAGTGTGCAGATTTCCATTATGATCTCTTGGCAGGTTTTCTTGCTTAAGAGGTGGGCTGCTGAGTGTTGCACAAGATGAAACTTCTGTGGGGCCCTTAGACCCAGTTAGCAACATGGAGATGATAAAAGCATGAATCACAGTTTCCAGATCTGCCTTTGACAGGAATAGGCACAGCCTCCTGGGAARGTGGAAGAGCAACCATTTCTTACCACAATTATCTCTGTCATCAGGATTATCGGTGAATCTAATACWGCCTCAAGACTTTCCCATTATCAATTAGTGGGGGGGGGTATCCTCTGTTGAAGGTCCAGTCAAAGTTTCTAATAGTTTCTTTTGGAGTTTTCTGTTAACTTAGCTTCCATTTAAGAGGTCACTTTAAAAATATGTCTTGTTCAGCTGATTATCAGTAACCTTTTAGCTACTCGGGTACTTTTCTTAATTTTACCTTCTTTTTTATTTTTTTTTTTTATTATTTTTTTGTTTACCTTCTTTTTTATTTTTTTTTTTTATTATTTTTTTGCAATTTTATGTTCCCTCTTTCGGATGTTGCACTGACTAGATAAGCTGAGATAGCAGTGGAAGAGCACTGAAAGTACCACAAAATTATGACACTGCAGTTACCTCACAAATCTAATTGTCTCTGAAAAGAACAGGTCAGACTGCTCCTTGTAGGACCCCATACAGATATCTTCTGGATGGACAGCTAGGCCACAGTTCACTGAGATGTATTTAATATGTTTGTGCACCACCGTGGATATGATTCATAGTCCTGCATACCACAGGAAGAAGGACAAGACACTAGAAATGTGGTAAAACTGCTTCAATGGTTCTATTAAGTGATATATTAAAGAAATATTCTTTAGTAACTTGTCCTTACTTTACTGCTTGCACTATCTGGAAAAGATTATAGTCAGTCAAGACTATATTACTTATTAATGATATTCAATTACTAATGTCTCCACACCATTTCTGAGGACCTATTATCCTCCCTTAAACAAGAGCTAGAAAGGTAGGAAGGGTTGTAGCAGTCATTGCACCAGATATTAGGAATTCCTGTATTATCTTCTCTCTCCTTTGGAAAATTCTATTCTATCTRTCTATTCTATCACTATTTACTGAAGTTTATGAGGGAAGTAGGACTGGCAGAGAATCTGATCTTGTCCCTAGGAAACACTAAGCATTTTTTTTATTGCCTTTTTTGCCTACTGGATTTCAGGTTATTGGTATTTCTCCCTAGTAATAGCTGAAGCATGTCTGAATTCTGGCTGGAGGAATGCATCTCTAGACTGTTTCTTTTTATCTTTGCCTTGACCACTCACAGGTGCCAACTGCCCTGCTGACCATCTTACTTACTATAGTTCTTAGACCTGGACATTCCTAAGGTCTGGCTATCCTAAATCTTACTTTACCCTTGTAATAAGACCCAAGTAATTACCTTAAGGATAAGCACAGTGACTCTTCCCTAGGCAAGAGAAATAAATGTAAGAAGGCTTCATAGCACCTGAGCCTGAATCATTCCAACACAGATCTTCCTCCTTTTGGGGGTAAGGCTTGTCTTTCTAAGAAGTAGTTTGTAGATAGGCTGATTAACACCTCTAAAATAAGCTATGAGTTTTCCTTAACTGGATCACCAGAAGATATCCATCACAACCACCTGAGCTGCCTGTAATGTCTATTCTTACATGAAGCCTGATTGTGAGGGCTCGAATGCATTGACGTAAGTCATTTTTTCTCACAACAACCTTCTCATTGACCAGTCAGAAAAGGATTTTAGAAAGCATTCGAAAGCAGGTGAGATCACTCTGGTCAAGTGTTTATTGTATTAAAAGATCTATTGCACATTATAGTGGTCGGGAGATTTCTTTCCGTGAACCAGCATTTATGTTTCCGGTCATTAAAGTAGCCAGTTGCACTTTGCTAGCTTTTATTAGCTATTAGGGTCAGGAATTTGCTTAATAAATCATAATAACATATGTGAAGACATTTTTGCATCTCTGAAAGTATGCAGCGCATTATTGGCCATGTCTATGTAGATGCTACCTTTTTTATCGAGTGTTTGAATGTGTTTGTGTATTCTTCAAAATACAGAAGAGTTCTGGATACTCCATAAATTAAAGGGGATTTTTGATTAGACTGTGGTCATATAAAATTCATTTTGCAGCTTTCTGAGCTTGTTTAGAAATGCAGAAATATTTGTTTATTTTTAAGCTGGAGAACCATGTACATGTACATAGAGCAACAAAGAGAACAAAAAATTATGTCTAGGTTTTCCAGCCTAGTGAAGGGAGCTTTGAATTGCTTTTATTCCCCTTGATCCAGTGCATATATATGGAAACCAAATCTGTATTGGCCACARGAGTGAGGATGTAGAGGAACTTCTATGACCATATAGTGTTACAGTCTGTTTGGGGTTTTTTTGTTTCTGTTTTTGTTTTTGCAGAGGAAAACTTTCAAAGGTATACCATGACTGTTCATCCAAAGTAAACTTCAGTCACAACATAGATTTTATATGTATTTTGTTGATTGGTGTATGTGCACACTGGATGTACATGCATGTCGTGTGTGTCTGGGTATGTGTCTGGGTATGTCTGGGTGTCTGTGTTGTGTATTATGTTTAACCTCAGACTCCTTTCTTCCTTTCTACCCAGAGTTACCAAGAATCTCTAGCCTATCAGAATCCATGTGGAAATGTTAAGGTATATGCTTCCTTTTGTTATTCACTATACATTTTTTTCTATATTCATGTATCTAAATATGCACACACTGCAAAAATAAGGAATTTACATTAGCTGTCAGTAAAATGTTATATATCTTTTTATATTGAAAAGTGGATACAAAGCTCTACAGGACTGGGTGGATTTTTTTGTTCACTGTGGTACTTTGTAGCACTGCCTTAAAAAATCCTCATCTTTGAATTCTTACTGTACAAAACAACAGAGCAGAACTCCAAAATGTGGAGTTTTCTGTGAACACCACATTCAAGAAGTGAGCTTAAAGAAATAGCTCTCATGCTTCTCTGCCTCCACTGTTAAATAAATAACATTTATACATATATATATATATATATATATATATATATATATATATATACACACACACACACACACTCAAATTGTTCAGTCTTTGGAATGGTCTTGCTTCAAATATCTTTCTTTGCTACTACATAAAAAATATCAAAAGTTTATAATTGAGATGACATGTTGTAAATCTAACTATGATTTCAGTCTCTAATTTTTTTTTTTCTTTTATATCGGTATATAAGAGTTCAATTACTTGAGCTCAGACTTTGCTCTTCCCTTCCCATTGCCATCTAGACTCCCTATCCTACCAGAACAAATGTGGAAAGGTTATGGCATCAGCTTGGTGCTGGTGTTCTGTGGAGATGTCCACGTGTGAAAGGAAGAAGTAGTAGTCATGGGAACTACTTCAATCTGGAGATCTGAATAGCAATCTCAGAGTGGTTTTAGGGTCACTTTTCTTTCTTTTCTTTCTTTTTCTCCCCCAAGATTTTACTGTATTATTTCTTTTTTTTCCCCCTCGAGTTTAGAACCTTGCATTCATACAGCACTGCACATAGTGGGACCTTAGTCCTTACTGGACCTCTGAGTGCTACCATTATACAAATAAAAATAAAATGAAGTTGAAGAAAACAAGAGCCCTATGGGCTGGTTTGTAATGCTCCTATCTCTTCTTCATCAAAATTAAACCAGCTGAAAGATAATACTAAGTAAGGGTGGGGGKTTTTTTATGTTTGACCAACTGTACATTTTCATAACACACACATGAAATGAGTGCATGACTCATTTTCAAAAAGAAATGATAACCCCCACATTTGTTTGGTTTTACTAAGCAGGCTGCTCTATATACAATGTTTGGTGGCATCCTCTTCTCCTGAAGAARTAGTCATTTTTGAAGGGATTTAATCCTATGAGAAAATGCTTACTTTATAATTGCTATTATTGTATTATTTTAACAACTGTAGTCTGTTAAGCAAATCCACAAAAAAATGCTTAATACCACAAAAACAGATTGAGCTAAGTTTATGAAATTTACAGATTACCTAAAATGCTAGGAGTTAATTACAGTCTGCTTTCCCTGGCATGTCAGCTTGATTAAATTTGGAGTTCCAAGATGAATTGGCCCAAATTCATTAGTGTTCCCCGGGTGCGTGTGTTGGTCAAGGTCAAGCGAAGCACATTGACTGTAGTGTTAGTCAGGAGGGGGAAGGGATTCTAAAGAAGGTGGACTCTTAAAAGGTCTGGGGTTGCAGCAAGAAACTTTGATACTTTTTAACTTAATAAATCTTGACAGCCTAATCATGGCTAAGCCTTTGCAGTGTTATTGGTACAGATGGCAAAGCTAGACATATTTAAAGAGATCTCAGCAGCTAGTGGCAGGAGAGCATTGAATCCAAATGCACTGTTGGGCTCTCAGAGAAAGTGCAAGAAGGGAGGATAAAAAGCTACACAGCATTTCCATCTCTTGACATCTCCAGCAGCCTCAGATACAAAATATGATAAGGCTCCTGCTGAGCTAATAAGCCCAACAAATGTCTGTGTCCGTGAAGTAGATGAAGTGGGATCAAGTAGTTGGGGGCTGCTGTATGAAAATAAGCCAGCACCCAGGGTATAATGGCACTGTAGAAAGCTGCAAGGTCAGGCTGATGACAGAAACACTGGATAAGTAGAGACCCCATCAGTAAAACAGGTTTGCCTGCTGGATCTGAGCCACATAACTATTAAAAAAATCTCTGTGTTTTAGAAAGCTCATCTAGTTTAGTAAAYAAAAGGACAGTGCTTGGTTTTGTTTTATGAAAAACTGCAACGGTTTGCTACTTATCCCCACATAGATTGTATGATGAATTGTTTCTCTGAAAAATATTGCATCATGACAGACCTGAAACGGGGCTTTGATTGCAACTACAAGAGATTTTTAAAGAATGTAGTAATGTCAGATGAACCATAGATTTGTTCAAGGCCTGCTGGCATGTTACATTGTTTTTCTCTTAATTTCTTGTACATCAAGCATACCTCTATTCATCTCACTGTTAAATGGAGCACCATGTGTCCCAATAAAATAATGTATTTATGCTGAAATCATGCTGAAAGTGATAAATGTGGCTCCTTGCATTTACAAAGAAAAATATAGACCCATCTTGCTGAAAGACCATTAAAATAATAATTAGGCAGGACTTGAAATTTCAGGAATGGGTCAAAGTGTTCCATTAATTCTTAAAACATCATATTAATTTTGTGCTATTTGTAAAGATGTGTTTGAAAAGTACAGAAAATTCTAAATATAATGTGAATTTTTTTTCTTTTTTTGCATCTGTGAGAAGATGTGAAAAATCTGACAGCGTGCCACAAAAGTCATATCTATAATTTCCCTTTAACTGTGGTGTTTTAAATTTATGCAAACATAATTATTGCTAAATTCCAGCGCTCTGTAYGTGGGCTACTGAAGCCAATGAGAGCCAGACCTGGTCCTGCGAGTAACAACAGCATTAGGAAAATAAATCAGTAGTGATAGATGATGAATATTTATGATTGTTTCTCTCTTAGCATCTTAATCATTTACAGATATTTTCAGCTCTCATCCAGTAGAAGTACAACTGAACCCAGCGCCTCCCCTGGAGGATGCGCACTATCGTGGCCACCGGCCTGCTCCCCTCTCCGTGGGGCTGGGTGGTGCATCCCCTCGGCGTGGGGCTGCAGCGCTGCGCCGCTCGGCGGGAGCTCCGGGAGGGGAGGCATCGCGCCGCAGGCGGCCGCCGGCGCACCCAGAGCTCTGCGGCAGCGCACGCCCGCGGAAAGCGCAGCTCCGGCCTCTGAGGCTGCAACGCGTCCTCCTGTCCACCGCCTGCCAGCACYGGAGCGGAGGGACCGGCGAGGTGACCCGGGCTTCTCAAAAGCCAGCGCCCACTGAGGTGGGGGTTTGGTAGACRCGTGTGCAGCGTGAGCAGGGACTGGTATTCTGTTTGATCCTTCTGTGATGGTGCAAACTGGAGGGGACCTCCTATTAGTCCTGCTGCTCTCAGAGGGTTTTTATTTGCACTGGGTTTGTAGGTCGCTGCCACTCACGTTAGCAGCTCATGTCTCCCTCGCCTCCATTCACTCCCGTCTTGCAAATACGTGAAAGTACTTTTTCTGCCCTGCCAAGCCTCCTGGGCTATGTCTTCCCATTTATCACACAAACATCTCTGCACCTTTCCTCTATACTACACCTTCCAATCAACAAAAACCCAGAAACCATATTTTTTAAGTTCTTTCCAGAACATTTTCATTGCCTAATGGCTAAAGAGAAGAGAAAGTGTGGGAAATGGGGAGTGGAGAAGGAGAAAGCCGGATGTCCTTTGTACCATATCCAGCACACAACAGAGTCTTGAGCAAATGTGGGGGTAGAATTCATATATTACATTAAAAATACGTATAATGCCTGGCATCAGAAGAGAGGTTTAGAGCTCTGCCTCATATATTCRCAGTGAAGGAGGACTATAAACATCTAACTTGTCCTGTCTTACAAGGGCCAGAAAATTCACYGATTTCATGTCCTTCTATGCATTCTCTTAATACATGAAGACCTGTAAGAAGCAGCCAGCAGTGAATGGGATGGAAAACACTGTGTGTAAAGTGATACAACTTTACACTGAATTCAAAATAGGGGCTTACACAATCCGAACGATGATGTGACCGTAGTCAGAGGTCTCTGCTATCAGGGTGCTCGGGATATAGAGGTTAACAAAATGCCAATTACCAGATAAATGAGAATTGCAGTTTTATGCTGTTCGAAAACATAGACTCATTTTACCTTTACAGCRGAACCAAACAATTGAATACAGTRGGTAACAACATTAAAACTAAATGCATAAAATAAGGTATCAATCCAGCCTGTGGGTTATCTGGTCTATCACAACACTGTGCAGATGACAGGTGAGCTGAAAGGAAGAAATGGCAAATTTCAGCCAAGAAGAAAATGTGAGGAAGGAGATGCTGACAAAGAGGAAGAACAGAAGTAAAAAGGCAAGAGCCAGTTTGCCAGMGAACTCCCTCACTCAGTCAAAAACTGAGTTCTTAAGGCTGTCTGTTTTTCTTTCTTTTTCTTTCCTTCTTTTTTTTTTTTTCATTACTAGTGGCTGCTCCTGTAGGTTTTAATGGATCCATGTATCACTTTGAAAATCTTTAATCTTTGACTTGTTCTTCCAGGCCTACTCACCATATTTCCTTTTCCAGAAGGAAGCATTCAAGAAGACTTTCTTCTACCTTTTGCAGACACTGAATCTCTAAATCTTCCTGCTGAAACTCAGTGAAGAGCTCCTACTATCCTCTCATTTTCTTTCATTACTTGCAGACGCTCTCAGAAGCTAGTGCCTTATTCCCTTTGCCTGATCAACGAGTGACAGGGGACTCACAAGTGCTTTCTCAGAGCCCTCAGTGCTCGGCTCCAGCAGGTCCACAGGAACTTTGGGATCAATACTCACGTTCCAGCATCACTGCACCTTAAAGAACCTCAGGGCTCCTTCACTATATATTTATCTGATACTTAGTTGGGGTGAGTTTGTGACAATTCGGACTGCGTGGTCCACTTCATCTCCATGCTAATGCTAACTTTCCTTTTCAAACAGAAGAGATGATGGAAAAAAGTAAGAGGAGGAAAAATTTTAGGACTGATTTGTGGTCAACTCTGATAGGGAATACCAATGGTTGTCCTATCCATGAAGCATGCACTCGTGAGACAAGGAGAACCATATTTTTAAGAATTATATAGAACTATTTAGTATTAAAAAAAAGCAAAGAAAGATTTAGCAGCTGTTTCTACCATGTGGAGACCAGTAGTGGACTGCTTCTTAAAATACAAAAACACTTTAGGAAGAAATACATGATAGACCTACTCTTATGCTATAGAAATACCCTTTTTAAAACTTGTTAAAGGTTAGATGGGAGAGTTACATTAATGACATCACATCTTTATATTCTTAGCATTATTAGGTATACTCTTGCAGAAATAATTTGGTACTTAACTTCCTTCATCTTTTTAGCAGCAGTTAAATAAGCTGTAAAATAAAGTCAGTCTTTGAATTCTCGGGAATATTTCTGATTTATTTTAATATGATTCTGAAGAACCACTTTCCCAGAGCCGTACTTTGTGCAGTACTTCAGTCTGCCTAATACCTTCTTCAGGAAGGTAGGAAAACAAAAAGAATCTCTATTTCTTATTGTGCCATGAGGTTAAGGGCTAGAAGACCTGAAATCCAGGATGTACAGCATCCTCAGTGTCCAAGAGTATGTACAATGTAAACTGCATCACCTAGCTGAATAAGTAGGCTACATACACGAAGAAGAAGACTATACTGCACCATTAAAGATGTGTAGTACGAGATCTTCTGGCAGCAAAGCAAAGCTTTGGAGGCTATTCAATTCCATTAAAAATGTCCCAGGAAAATGAAAGTCCTTTTTTTTTGCAATTTCACAAGCCAGTATAGCTTATCTGCTGTGATGCTAACTTGAGATGAAGAAATACCATGTGCACGTGAGCTACCTGCTTTGCAGCACATGAGAAATGTGCAACAAGTACAGCCAAACAGTGCAGCTGACAATTCAAAATGCTGTCAAAAAGATTAAACACATAAAAATGCAGAAAAAAATCTACCCCTGCTGTTAGTTCATTACAAAATTATCAGTTCGGACAGAATTTTCAAGCTTAATTTTCTAATTGACAATGTCTTTTAAAGAATATAGGTCTCTTTTGCATCTAAAGTGATACGTAACATTGAAGAAATTTGGCTAATCCCCAAGAATCTAATAAAAAGTGAATGGTATACTAAAAGTTTCATTAGAAAGGGCCTTCCCAATAACCATACATGTTCTATTTAAAATTATTAACTTGCATAGAGGAGTGTAATAATGGATGGATAAAAATGGATGATTGTAAATAAAAACACAGTAGAAGATAATACTTTTTATCTCAAATACTTCATCCAGCTATTAATTTAAAAATTCCAACATACATAGATTTTGAACTGAGAAGCAATAACAATAACATAAAATAAGTTCTATTATACAACTATATTAATATAATAGTTCAAATATAAAAAAAAGACTTCAGTATAATTCATATATATATGTATTTAGTATGCCTATTAATATACATTTAAGCCTGCAAAATCTAAAATACAAGGAGTATCATGACTGCATCTTTAATTATTTTTTTATTTCCTCACAGTAAATATTTTCAGTTCTTTTCCATTCTTTCCCTTTCCCCCCCCCCTCCTTGGAAGAAGTCTGTCTCTCACAGAACAAAGGAAATGATAGATGTGAGCGTCTATGATTGCTGAGAAGGCAGAAACCGTAATGACACTCAGAAAATTCTCTTCAGTTCAGAAATCATATCTAGTATATTTGAAACATTCAAGTTTCCATACAGAGAGCTATGTGCAAAATTCTGGCTTTCCCTAGAATCTTGATTTGGTTTTAAAGCAAATTAAATAGACACATCAAATGAGCACTTATTGTATCTAAAATGTATGCCATGTAGGATAATTGAATTTCTATCTTTTTTTAAAAACTGATTATTTTTGAGTCACAACAGACATATAGAGTATCAGATAAGAACTGTATGCTTTTGTTACTAATGCAGCATGTAAGAGGCAATAGGTACTAGTACCTGAATGCCTAAGAAATACAGGATTTGAAGGTTAATTGACTCACTGACACTTGAGATTGGATTTGTCCCAAAGTTTTCATAAGTACAGAGACTTTTGTATAGATACATGTGTTAGTCTGTATGTTTGTGACCTAATTCTGACTTTTCTCTACCTTTAGCTCAGAGAAAAGCCACTTTGAATCCGTTATGACAAAAATACAGTGGGGCATTCTGGAGAGGGTTGGCAGTGAAAAGCAGAGTTTCTTGAAAAGAGAAGTGCATTCTTTTTTTCCTTTTTTTCCCCCCTTGATTTGTGTTTTTTTAGCTGTGCGTATTTCTGGTTTTACCCATAAATTTAAATGGAGATGGAAAAATATGTAATTTCTATAATTTTTCCTCACATTTTCAAGAAGTGAAAGAACTATGTTTTTATGTCCAAGAAATATTGACACTTTTTTTTCACTGAAATTCTAAATTTGCTGAAGATACTGGAAACTCTTTAACCAGCTCTTGTTAAAAGGGCGGAATTTAGGTTTTATACGATGAACATGGTAATTGACTACCAATCAGCCTACTAGTGACCTCCAATCCTCAAGTCAACTGGCACAGCATCTTACTTCTCCAGTTACCACTGCTCAGAGAGGTCTCCATCTAGTCGTACAGACCCACCCTTTTCTTAAATAACTTTCCTAGTTGCATCCATCTGCAGCCAGTAGAAACAATAGGCCCATAAGAGACTTACTAAACCGAATAACCACAGATATTCTGTAATTGCTTAAACAGTGTCCAGAGCTTGACTGATAGAATTAATTTATTTTACTGTTAGCTTTGGCTTAGGGTTGTGATTTTTTTTGTAATATTTACTAATGTGCTAACTGTAGGATTTTTTGTACTTCTATTTAAGTCAATATAAAGGTCACACTGACTTCAGTAAAAACAGTTTTGAATTTTGTATTTTTTTATCCTGCAAGTGATATTCATTACTTCTTCTAGTTCTGCATGTAACTTAGTCCCTTCCTGAAAATAAAAGTACTATAACCCTTTTGTCCCTGCTCCCACATTTTTAGTTAGGCAGTAAAACACATTTTCTATGTATATTATGGCTGTACTTTGCCCTGTATTTGGAAAGTGCTTTTATTTATGTTTTCCTATCCTTATCAGATATTTGTTTAAAGAAAATTATAAGTCCATTATACTCTTACATTTAACTTTCTTAAGGTAAACTAGAGACTAAAAATAGAATCTTTTGGACACTATTCCTCTAGCAGTGTTGATTCAAGCTGTAAAATTCTTATTGACATTAAAGCGTACATTTACTAGAGAAAACAGCCATAGTAAGAGTTACAAATGAACTATTTAGCTTCATTCAGGCCTTTTGTATACCACAGTATAACTGGTGATCAACTACTTGCTCAGCTGTACTAGTGAAATGCAGCTAATGTCTTGGCTATACTGGTTGGTCTAGCCAAAGGTTAACATATCATAGCTAGTTACGAATGGCTGCAATGAGATAGCCCTCTTCCTTAATTCACACTGTAATTAGTGCTGCAAGGAAACCTTAATTTTTGCAGTATGTCAACATATTCCCTAAGATTTTTTTTCAGATTTTATTGTTAGTTTAATTTTCATGTTCTTCTGAATTAAAAGGAAAACATTTGGTTTCCATAGTGCCCAGTTTTCAGAGCAGTCTATGCAAATGTTTTGAATCACTGTGATTTGACCTTCTGTAGTTTACAAGCTGTGTTGGCAAAGCCTGACTTGCTTTCAGATACAACAACTGATATATATTGCATTGTCTGTGGTTTCTTGTTCCTGCCTCTGAAGCCAAGTGAGAGGTTTTTTGAGCCTTTGTCCAAACTGTTGTAAAGTTATTTTGGGGCATAGTAACTTTCTTGTCTGGGAAGTCCTTGCATCAAAACTGTTAATATCTTTAAAAATAGTCACTTTTTTTTAACGTATTTCTGCATTCCTGACACAGCTTAATCAGCATGCTAGCAGTTATTCTAAAATAATGTCCAAATACACAATACTCACTAAATATTTGGATTCCCTGTTATTACTTAGCTTTGGATATGTATCTATAGTGGTGTACTATCTACAGGAAAAAGGAAAAATATCTATCTGGTGACTAGGCATTTCACAGCTAGAGCTGAAAGGTCTAGCTGGTATAAAAGCACTCTTCAGGGTAAAGTTGATGAATTGTAGTAATCCTGACTGGTGTCAGGACAAAGGAGTCTCTCTAATTGAGCATGGCTGGAGAATCAGTAAGGGGTAGTATTAGTTAACTGGCCTAAAATGAAACTTTCAATAGGCCAACCCTCCCCCTCACACAGAAAATGAATTGGAGCATTAAAACCATCCCCCTACATCATCTCTTATCAAAGACCTCCATCTCTTGCTCATGTACAATATAGCCTGCTCCATAGACTGTGGTGCCAACACTGCTGTTTCCTCCATTACGTTGTTCTGTGTAAAATTAACTGCTCTTGTAAGTAAAAGCGACTTTGACATCAATGCAGCTTTACCTCTTTGTACCATTGAAGAATTAGATGAATAACATTCTTCGGTTACTATAGAGCATGAGACACATCTGCATTATTTTTATGAATACCAACTGTGGTTCTGTAGTTTATTTCATTGATCTTATTCTGCCTAAATTGGATAGTTCCAAGAAAACTTTTAGGGACTATTTAAAAAACACAAACAGTGATGAAGAAAAACAATTATTAGACAGTTTATGAAGAATCTTTGAGCAATAGAAAACTGGAAATACTACCTATGTTGCCTATACCTGGCTATCAACAGAACCAGCAAGGTTAACACGATCTTGTCTTCCCATCCCAAATCTGGGATCAAAGGAGATAGTAATCTATTAAAGTCTCTTAGATATGATAGAGGCACTGACAGCTGAAGAAAACTGCTAAAGAAAGACATGTGCATTTGATTCTGCAAAAGCTAGGCAATATCCTTAGCCCAAGAACAAGGGGCATCATCTGAGTGGAACTTATCAACAGTATACAAAGAAAAAATAAATGTAGTCAAATGGTAGAAGCATAAAGTTCTTGTTATTTCATCCATTTTTATGCTTGCTCTGCAGCTTTGAATAATTAAATAATACTTCATTTTAAAGAAGTTGTTTGAGGATCACTTAAGAGTATCTAGAAGAGTAACCTGAATTATGAAAAAATATTTTAATGTGTCTTGCATCCACATATACAAGCTCTGGTTGCCTCGGGAATATTAGGTCACCAAGAAGTCCTGGCATTCTGTGCTGTGCTCTGAGAGTAAAATATAGCCATGACTCAAGTCCTGAGCAAGTGCATCTCCTAATTATGTTTGCTTGAAAATCAATTTCTGACAACCGCGGTTCCAGAGCTCTGCCAAATTTTTTAATTCTGCCTATGTCTATCTTTATCTCGACATTCTTTTTCTCTGACCAAACTATTCAAAGCCAAAACTAACAATACAAACATCATTTCATCCAAAACCTTTCCTCAGTGAACAGACGTACAAGACTGTGGATCTCAAAGAAGAACTCTTACTACATCTGCAAGAAAGTTCTTGGGAAAACAGTTTTAGTCTCCTTGCTCTTTGATGCGCTTGCTGAATGCTTGGCATGTTCCCTCATATCTGCATGTCAGGAGAGGTGTCTGAGAATATAAGATAAAAAATAATTTACAGTGTACAAGAAGGAATAGAAGTGAAGGATGTCTTTTAAAGTTTAACTAAGACTCTGTAGAACCAGTTACTTGAATTGTTTTGGAAGATCGATGAGGTATAGTTGTCACAGACCTTTTTAATAGTTTTTCTGATGATCAGTAGAGACTTCTTTGAGTGAACATAACATAGCCCTGCTCATGTCAGCCGAGTACAAAATTGTCACGCACTGAAAAGCTGCTAGCCATTTAGATGGGCTTAATATATAATTACCAGTATGGTGCAGATACATTTCTGTGTTCTCAGAAGAAGGAAACAATTCTGGAACTGCAAGGCATGTAAAAGTACATACTTTTAGTCATAAAACTAGTCACTTGACCATGGATGTGCAGGGCAAGATGGTGCAGAAAGCAATTGGGCTGCTGTGGTGATATCATTAGGAACCTCAGGAGCTGCTGTGCAAAGTAACAGCTTTTGAGTTGTTAAATTTAAGATTTCTAGTTGAAAGAGTTGTAAACGAAGTTAACATTTAAATATCCATATTTACAAGAACATTGGTGACTTTTCTAAGAATACTAACTGAAAAGGTGTAGATCCTCTTTCTCCAATGCTCACTCTTTCCTTACCCTCAAATTTAAAATTAGTTATACATTGGAATAGCTACGACAAAGAAAGACTCAGAGCATTACGCTATTAATACACTTTCTTGAGAAGTGGAGCCCATGTTCAAGTTCTTACCTCAGATTAAGTAGTAGAAAGATTCAAGCCTAAAACCCAGATATGTGACCATACACTATATGGCTACCATGAATTATTCCTGATCAACTGTACGCTACTGCAGCGTTTAGTTTCAACTACAGCTGAAGTAGGTAAAGGTGCTACCTTTAACTTATTGTTCAACCACTACTATAACTAAAGTGAAAAAAATATTACCTGCAATGTTTTAGCCTGATTTAAGATATTATCTGATATACACATAATACTATATTGACTGCTTGAGAATCAGTGCTTCTCTGAGTAGTCTGAGTATATGTAGTATCCCTTCCSCAGTATTGCTAGTGCCTACAAGTGTCCTTATTCCAATCTTCATTTTCAATTTGTATTTGTTTTTATTTAAAAAGCAGTCAAAAAGACCTCTTGTGCCTCTCCTTCTCCTAAATTTCCCATTTCTGAAGAGGTGCTTGTTACCACCATCGTATATTACATACCTGTGCAGTATCTTGACTCTATCGATGCTGCAACTTCATTCACACTTCATTCCCCAAGTTTTCCATAATGGTCTTTCTTCTCTCCCTCATCCCTGTTCAGCTCTGGAGACTTTGGCATATATAGAAAGCTATCATCTGACTTTTTCCATRTATGGAGATTTTAGAAGGAGATGTATGCTCTCTTCATAGCAACTGTCAAACAATTCTACAAATATCCTATATATTTACAACAAAGAATAATAATAGTTTTCATCCTTGYTCTTACATACAGCTTGATGAATTTTTTTTTGTTGTTGTTTTATGTGGGTTTTTTGTTTTTGATTAAGCAACAGAACTATTCCTACTACACCTTATTCCACAACTATAGTTGTGCCTCAGGTACTGAAGCTTTAGGCATTGAGAAAGAAATGTGTTTGGCCCTGAAGAGGAAGACCTTTGAATTCTGACAGCATTTTGTCTAAATAAAAGACTGCTGGAAATTATACCAGTTTGTATTTCTTCTCCTTTTCATTTATTGCTTTGTCTTTGCCTTTGTTTTCAGTAAAATATAAGCAACTTATAGATTCAGCTAATCAAAAATCTGAACATTTGCTTTGTTTTCTGCTCAAAATTAAAATTAAACTTTTAAAACWCTTCATTTATTCAGGAACACCATGTTTATTTGACCCTTACCACTGTGCTGTCCCACAGTGCTACTACTGCCCTAATTATCTGACACTAATGCACCATAGAAAAGTGGAAATCAAGGCTTTGTCTGTCCTGTTCCTTAGTGTTTGTGTGCTCTTTCTTTATAGCAAAACTTTCTTGAAACTAGTTTGAATGTGACAGGCTACTTTAGGTGAAGCTGCAGTCGTCAGGATCTCCTTGGCAAGATCAGGACTGGCGCACTGTGTTGCGGATCATTTTCAGTTTGACTGATAGCCGAACGGAGTACTCTCTTCACCAGGAAAAACCTGGGAAAAACAGAGAAAAGAAGAGTTCAAAGTTAAACAGAGAGAGAGAGATGAGAAACCTGGTGTGAAACAGAGTCTACAATTTGGAGGCCTAGAGACTGAGGCAACCACAGTCAGAGTTTTATTGCTCCCCTTACTAGATGTACTTTCCCGTGATTTTTTTACTTAGGTCCACAGGTACAGCTAGCCAGCTGAAGTGTCAAAGGCTTMTTTTGCTTTGTTCCTCATTCCTGAAGCTCTCCATGTTACAGTTCTGGGGATGGTTCCCATGACTCCTGCTTGTGGACATCAGTGACCAGTTAAGAGGAGGTTTTCAATATCTATCACTATGTAAGAATGAGAGTAGCAACTGTATTATTCTACAAGCACCAAAAGATTGATCAGCATCACCTCATACGACATTCAATTTCAATAGATTGGGTCAAGAGCCTATAAAAGGCTCTTGAGCCTCAGCAGCATCWGAGTACAGGAATAAGGATGGTTTGGGAATAACTCTGGAGCTGAACTGGAGAACAGAATTTGGTGTTCTAGATAACGAAGTACTAGTTGTGAAGGATGTTCTGACAAGTTTTATGTCAGAAGTGAATAGGGACTTGGTGTGTGCCAGATGCTCAGACAAGTGCCACATAGAAGCATGTGTGATCATGATATGTAATTGATTATAGCATAAGAATTTAGGCTCAGAAAAGACCAAACCACTTAGTGCTTGGTGCACAAGCTACCACTTTAGCTTTTAGCCTCTCTCAGGGCTTGAACTCTCTACCCAGTTGTTCCCATATTACAATCASAAAAATCAAAATGTCTGATTATGATTTTAGTTTCCARTAYATATACCTCCAGCACAGTCAGACGTGRTATATAACTAAATATGATTCCTAAGTGAAGCAAGACTTCTCCAGATAAAGCATGCATTTCTTGTCCTTGGAACTGAAAAAAGGACAGAGAAGAACAACAATAGTGATCAGAGGTATGGAAAGACTTCCACAGCTTTGGAATATTTAAATAGACCGTGTCACTTCAGCCTGGGAGGATAAAAAGGAGGAAAAATGAAGGAGCRATTGCATCTATAAAATCTTTAACATGTCTTCAGAGTGCAGATGGGGAGTTATTTACCCTCGTGCTTTTTCTTATGAGAATATGAGGTAACAGATAAAAGTAATAGCTTGCAAGTTCAAAACACACAAAAAGAGGTACTTCTTCATCCAACATACAGTTAACCTGTGGAACTCATTGCTATGTGCTAAGAATGTTAAGAAATATCGTGTGTTCAAATTTTTTGGGGAAAAAATAACATTAAATATAAAATGCCGTCTTTCATTCAGGAAGTCTGAACTGGAGATTGCTAGAGGCTGAACAAATATGGGAAACAGTATTACATGCTTGCCTGGTTCTTACCCTCTCTCTTTAACATCTGCTACAGGACATTGTCAGCGAAAGAATACGAGACTAGCTAGACCTTTGGTTTGACCCATTATGGCTGTTCTTATTTTCTTATGATTATAAATTGCATGTTATTCCAGAAATTCTCCAGCTACAATAGCAACTCCAGCTCTGGGCTAAGTGATTACACAGGTGGTACTTTAGTAGACAGTAGTATGGGAACAATAGCATAGGAGTGTCAAATTTGGGCTGGGAATAACTGCAGAAAGATCATCAAACCCAGAAGTTTATAATATTCCACTAGGATTTAATTGCTTGCTATGCATTTAATCTCTGCTTTGGATTATAAATTAAACTAGAATTTAAACAAAAGTTGTGGCCAGAGGCCTTTAACCATGCTGATAGAYGTCACAAGCCTTATTTTGAGCCACAAGGCATAAAGTAGAAGGCTTGCACTATTTTTGATTGAACAMAGAATTATTTTTCAAACTCCCTTACCAAAATCATTTAAGTTTTGTTTGTGGCTTGGCTCTCCCATAAACTCTTTGTTCATTAAGCTTCTAGTTGCTTCTGTTGAAAAYTGAGATGCTTTCAAGGGAAATTCTTTAAGGAAGTTGAGAAAATGTTCTGGTATGAATTTTAGAAGTAATTGATATTCCCTAGATCTATGTCCTTGCATTGTTCCTACCAAAGTGAAAAGCAATGTCTTTAATTGTAGAATTAGCAAGTAAATTTTAATTTGAGTATGGTCCTAGCTTCACACTGTATGGAGTGCTGACCTAATCTCGAAATGAGTGTTAGTTTTCAGCCCAGATGAATTATTTAGAAAAAATACAAGCTGACATTTAGAAAAAGACAGATGAAGTAAAACTCTTGTTAAGTACAGTAATAAGAAATAGAGCATAGTATGGTAATAAAAATAAGTATAGTAATTGCCATTAGATACAGAATAATGACAGTGTGATCAAATTAATCAAGCTATGATTTAGATTTTAAAAATTTATTAGAATTTTTTAACAGTGTTAGCAATTCTGGGTTTAAATTGATTAGCACTTTTTAAAAAATGTATAGCAAATGGCTATGTTAATCAAAGTAAATCAAGCTATGTTAATGGGCGTTCTTTTAATAATGAAAGATACTGCATTTATAAACACTTTTTTTTCTTTTTTTCTTGGCACATGTTTAAATAGATTTTCTATYCTCTGACTAATAAAATGTTTAAGACTGACAAAATAGTCATAGTCTACAACCTACATAGGAAAAGGCTTTGATTACAGTAAAATTACACAAAAATGTGTCATTAGAAAGCATTGGACAGACATAAAACCTAACCTTTTGAGCTGAAGAATACTTAATATTCTCTTCATGATCATGCAAGGGGAAATTCTTTGCTATGGAATAGCTATTTTCCTGTTAAGCAGGCTATTTCATCAATGATTTATTCCCGAGATGTAATAGGTCGTTTAAAATGGTGGTTTAAAAGTTAGGCCTTTTTTGTTTAATTTTCTCACAGGCAGTTGGTAATTATCATGGTCCTGCAGTTTCTCTGGAATGCCGTGGAGGGTCAAATGCCAATGGAACCCTGCTTTATAGGGTAATTAAGACAGTAGACATGGTTATTAAATACATCGTGCTAAACTAAACTGGAATGCTGTGAAATAAAATCCAAAATCATAAATAAAACGTGGGTATTCTAGTGAAGAAAAGGCTTTATACAATCATATTTGCAGTAAACAGCTCTGGCTGAATCGTGTCTGAAATTCTGCCATTTAAGTATCTGCAGAYTTGCTACATGTTTCAGGACTATTTTAAAAATCAAAATAAAAGCAAATGAGCTCTATATGTGTTTTGTGTGCCCAGAATTTGAGTACTGTAATCAAAATTCAACCTCATAGTGCTCAGTGCATCTAAAGAATGTGAAAATACTCCACAATGAATAGAACCTTCTGTATTCATAATTACTATGCAGCATGTGCTGGAAAATATGTACTAAAATAGGATGATGGATGTAAGTTTAATGTGAATAACAAATGAAGTTTGGAGAATCCTTCAGAAAATACCATGGGATCACGGCCTCTTTTTAAGATCTTACCAGGTGTAGTGTAGCTGTTTCATTTATGTCTATCTGAATACTTTGTGTCTGGAATATGCTTGGGCCACATATAGAGACATTTCTATGCATCTTATATGCAGGACAAGGGGGCAAAACAAGGCTTTTCATTAAGGCTTGATCAACAAAGATAATGTTAAACTAATGCTAATGCTATGAAAGGTGAAATATTGCAACCTGTAAGGATATTTTACTTACCACAGAATATACAGCAAACTTGTCCTTATACTATTTTCCAGACTGAAAAGACAGGGTAATATGATTTCTTCCTAGAAAAATTTTGATGAGTATACAAAAACGGCGCGAAATTCACTTTGGAAAATGAGTCCAATATAAAACAAAGTCCTTAAAACACACAATGTGATCTGTACATGTAATCCAAAACTGTATTCCCCTTGCTTACAGTCTRGAGGGCTATTTACTGGCAAATTCATTGCATCACCAGAAAAAGAAAAAGAGCTATGCTATTCTCCCTCCCCCCGCCCCCGAAAAAAAAGGAAAATAAATATTTCCAATTCTAGCTGTAAAACTGGAAGCCAAAATGTGTAGTTGACAGGCACAGAGCCAGCTGACTTTAGATCACTAGCCTTTCCATCAGATCAGTCTTCCTATTTCCACATGGAACACATTTTAAGTTAACAATGTGTAGTTTGGCAAAGGAATTGTTTTTCTTTGGCATAGAGCAGTTGTCTCATTTCTTTTAAAAAAAGTACTTTCTGCCTGCTTATATATACAGTGCATGTCGACATTCTTTTGAACTTTTAAAACAGTTGCTACATCAAAAAAGCTTTACTTATACAATCACATGCTGCTATTTTATTTTTTATATATATGCAGATATAAATTATGAAAAATTGTATTTAATTCATCTGCATACTGGCTAGTGTAGCCCATCCAGTTTTAACATTTACTTAAATACATTTGTAAATTCCTATAAAAATGTTGATTAAGCTACTTGACCACAGACACTCCGAAAACAGGCCTCCTTCCTTAAGACAGTAATTTAAGTAAGTCTCATTTGATAGCAGAGTATTTACAGTGTGGGTATAGACTGTAAAACAAACTAAGATTAAATCTGATCATTTTGCTCTCACTCCAAAACCTGGCTATTTCAGCCAGTTGTATTTATAGCGCGCRCACACACACGCACGCACGCGCACACACACACACACACACACACAMAAAAAAAAGCAGTAGAATGGAATGCTACTCATTCAGACATTTGCAGTTGATTTATTCATTCCTGGTTACTTCCACTGAAAACTCAGAAAAGTAGAAATGCAAATTTTCAGACATTGGTTCCACATGAAATGGGACAGACCACTGCACCAGCTACTGTTGTGAGACCAGATAGAGCTACTGCTGCCTACACATAAAGAGAGCCATTAAGGAGAAGTTGTTTATTTCTGCTTCTGCAGAAATCATAAACACCAGCCATGAGCCTGACAGCACAAGCTGTGCTGCAGTAAATTCTAGTACTTTGCTGGCCATTCTAAGCTGCCCAGTAAAAGTTACTGTAGCTAAATCCCATATACATTTCATGAAATAATCCTGCTCAGAAGATGGTATCATATTCATGCACAGCAGGGTGTGYGAATGCCTATAAATCAAAATGTAGAATCTGAAATATCTATAAAAAAAATCTGTGCAAATTTAACCATGACCCTTTGCCAGACAATAGGCCTTCATATGCTTTGCAGCTTAGCAGACACCAAGGAATTTTGTTTGGAAGTGATAGCTACTGTCTATGTAATATTTAGGACCTATTCATGGAGCATCTGGCAGAAAATAAAAGGGTTTCCTCCTCTAACATATGCTAAAGAAGGATGTGGTCCTGTGCCTGCTCCTCCTCTTCTGACTTTTTGCAAATAGCACAACATAAGAGACAGTTGTTTCTGGCTGCCCTGCTGCCTGTCATGGCTGTCAAGTGAAATCCCATGAATTATTGCTCTTCCAGATGTAAGAGATTTCCAGGCTGCCTTAAACTGCCTGTGGTTTGTGGTACTGGAGAGGAGAGAAACGAGATTAAACTTCATCTCATCAGCGCAATCTGAAAAGATCACACAGAGGACTAATAATCACAGCTTTTTCATTCCAGAGCCAGACCTGAGAGCTATGTGTTTTTGTTTCAGGGCTATGTCACATTAAGCTTGCTGGAAGACATTGATTAAGGTCAAACAATGTTTGAAGATCAAAAATAAAATTTTTAACTCTGTGTTGCTGCATACATTTTGCATTCTCCAAAAAGTGTCATGTATTATTTTAGCCATCTGAAACAGAAAAACTGTGAACTGAGTTCTGTAATTCTAACATGTCAGCACTTCTTAACACAAGCTTATTATGAGAGATTAACAAAAAACCCCCACTCATCTAAAATTATGAATCTAATGTTATATGACATCCTCTATAATTCAGAGGAAGTACTCACCAACAAAATAACCAGTCATCACTTTGGTTTTTCCATGTCTGTCTTTGCGATTTTCAAAACCCGGGGGTTTTATTATTTTTTATGGATCCTTTGTGCCAGGCACAATGGCTTCTAGACCTTTAAGGTTAATCTGAATGCTTCATGTTGGTAAAGAATATTTATTTATATGCTGCTTAGTTGTATATTTTTTCAGATTGTTCAACTGTAATCCTTCACAAATTAAAAAATAATATGTTCAAAATGCTAGGTACACATTTAAATAAAGGCACTCAGAACTGTTTTCAGAATTGTTCTAAAATTCACTCTGACCATTTATTGTTTAGCTCCCAAGATAAGTATTTTTTTTCTGTCCTCTTTCAGATATATACGTATATATGCACAGGTACATATGCATATAGGTGTATGTATATAGATATAGATGCATAATATACATAGTACATGCAAACCATACTCCAAATAATAGCTGTGACAGAAAATAACATAATGCTTTAAAACCTAAGCATTGTCGAATGATTACTGTCACAACTTGTTTTTGTATAAAACCAAGACAAGTGGAAAGGCCCCTGACATTACACTTCAGCCCTATTAGCAAAATATTAATTATAGATAAGGAAAATACGTTGCTTAAAAAACACCTGGAGATAATTTACAAATGTATACRACTTAGATTAGAGCATAATTGCCCTGATTCGACCTGCGTAGCTTTTTCTGAAAACTGACGTAGCTTGTTTAAGTAATAGTGTTGGCTACCAGATGTAAAACCTCCCAGGCTAGCTTCCTTTTCCATCTGAGCTCGGGCATATCACAAAGGCTCTCTAATGTGAGGGGATACCAGTAAAACAGTGATGAAAACCATAGGTACGAATATCTGCAAGTGGCTCACATGAAAGCATTTATCGCTTTTCATGCGTGTGTATTAAACCAGGGTGGAAAAGYGCCCTTCATTGAAAATGCATTAATTATTTGACACTGGTTTTCCTCAGTCACTTTTTGCTATGGGATGCAAGTGAAAGATTACAGCTGAAAAAATGATCATCATACTTGAGGTAGGCTCACAGAATCTTTTCTTATGTTCTGTGTGAAGTTGTCTTGAACTGAAACCTCTGCTCCTTAAGGATTAAGGGATTGAAAAGCAAAGACTGAAGCTGCTGTAATTTAAACCCAGCCATTCTCTAGCACAAAGGTGCAAAATAGACTAAGCCAATCTACTGCTTTGCTAGTTCAGCTAAGAAATAATTTTACCTTTTGAAAGTTTTGTACTATTAACATTCCAAAGATGTCATTATCTTTAAAGGAAATTTATTCTCTTGATTTTTAACATGAGATCAGAGCTGTAAGACATAGGAGAGGTGGACATGGTTTCAAATTGCAGTTTACGGCATTTCTGAAAAATTCCATCTATGTGATGTGTAGATAAATCATAAAGATAAATTTAATCAATGAATGCCACCAAGGTGGGTTTTCTTGTTTATAAAAGTATCTTGTCTACAGAAATACTTGCAGGGCAGTTTTTCATCGCTATTTAAAAAATGGTTTTATATTACTGAGGAGTCATAAAAAGTATCATATGAAACAAACTGTGTTCCAAGGACTGCAAGAGAAAAGGGAGCATTATGTTATATTGCAGATAATTAATACATTCACTAGACAGAAGAAATCCAGTTAATTACCGGGTACATGTTAACTGATTGCAGGTTCTGGGTTTCAGTAACAAAATGAACCAAAGTCACATTTCAGGTTGTTGGTTTCTCTTTAAAGTTTGTCACAAAGGCACAGGACATAATTCTAATCAAAACAAACGAAAACTTTTTTTTTWWAAAAAAAATATATATTCCGGGGGGAAGAGCACCATATCCAGCAGAAAATGAGGAGCCAGCGTTGTGGTTTGGGCACTGCAGTACCGTGCTGGAGCCCTGGCTTTGATTACCGAATCGAGCGCTCCGCTGGCAGGCGCGCGGTCCCCGCAGCGGGCACGGAGGCGAAAGCAGCTCGGCGCCTTCGCAGAGGGCAGCCTCTCCGCCCAGCGCAGAAGTGACGCTGGTGTGCGCGGAGGTGAGTCCCGTCCAGCCGCCCGACGGCGTTCAGGCTGCTGCGGAGAACCGTATGGAAAGAGAAACAAGGGAGCTGTAGTGGCGCTCTGGAACGGGAAGGTTTTTTTGTTTTGTTTCATTTTGTTTTTTCTTCCCCTGGAGGAAGATGTACAAATTTATTCTCTTATGACACATGCAGAAATTCACTGGCTATAGGAGTAGGTATGGACCTCACAATTATCTGTATCTACTTTGGACTACACTGCATAGCGTAGTGCGAGGAAACCCATTTGGGAAAGTCACACAGGTGGTGCGTATTTGTATTTGTAAATCATCTTCTATCAGTGATTTAAAACTGTGACCCCTTATTTATGCCCACATTTGAGGTGGAGCTGGCAACCAGCAATCATACGAGCTTTCCAACACTTCCCATTTATAACTTCAAAGCCTAACCTGGAGGACCACCCTCTCTAGAGACAGAAGCAATTCATTTTCCATATTCAATATGCCCCTCTTGAGAGGAAAAAACTGCCAGTCATGCCAAATTGTGTTGAATGATACAAGGTAAAGCTAGTTTTATCACATGGGCAGCTGACACAAAACTCTCTCACTTATCTTAGGTTGGATGGGAACTGGGTTCAGAGATGAAAGGTCAGTTCTTTATCCACTAAGCCCTCTAGATATTCCAAAATCCCCAGTACATTACAAATTTGAACAGTTTAAGCTCTCTTAAATAAAAGAATCTCTTCTCGAGGTAAAGTATACAGTGTATATAGATACAGAGCAGGAGAAACATGTGAAAGGTCACAGATGTGACCTTTTAACGTCAATAGTTTTATTTATTGACAAGAAGTCCAGTTTAAAGGGCTTAATGAAAAAGCAAGACAAGAATCAAGGAATCTGTTAAACTGCGTAAGTTTGACTGACTAAATAAATTGTACTGCATGCCTCAGAAATTACAGTCCCTACGAATGTTTTCTAGCACTCGTTCTTAGTAGAAGAAGCCGCTTCAGAAATTAGCAGCATATTAGTTACACTGGCAAACCAAAAACTACTCTTTTTCCTAATACTGATTAAAGCTTTTGAAGTGTTAGTTTTATTTTCCTTTATATTTACTTCCATGTCACATAATTATTTTGTTATCCTATATATGAAGAAAATACTTAGTATTTAGGCTTTGATCTCAATCAAGTCAGTGGAGAAAACCCTGACGGCAGGATGAAACCCATTAAGCTTCTCTAATTATTTTATGTATTTATTATTTATTTTATTGTGCTGTTCATACTCTTTAAATCCATATTGGAGAATTCTAGCTATTATGTGGATTGGCTGACTAGTTGCAATTTTATAGTGCCTTTGTGAAAAATATTTTTGCAATACAACAAACACAGAGTCAAAAGTACTGTTGTCTATGCATTAAAACAAGGTAAGCTATATTATATGTACATATATATATGGACTGATTTTCCAGTGACCCTGTGCACCTGCAGTTTCCATTAAAACTGTTGGGTTCCCTAGACGTTCAGAATTCTGAAAATCGGGAAACCTAGCTCTTAAAGATGGTTTTTACTCATCATCAAGTGCAATCCAAGTGTTCTGAAGATTAAAAGTGGAATTTGAAAATTTGTTTCTTGCAGGAACTGTACTTTTTGCCTTTTACAGTTACGGACTATAGCTTTTTGTTTACGTGAACCAATTATCTGTATCCTCAAGCGCAGGTTTTATTTTCATGGATTTTTGGATTTTGCCATTTCAGTAATAACGTGCGTTATTATTCTAGTTTAATTTTACAGCTTCTGCTCTGAAAAGACAACTGCCTTTTGTGATATAATTTAGAGACTTCATTGCGAGTGGGCATCAAGACATACAAATTGAGAACACAGGGAAGAAAAACAAAGCTGGATTAAAGATTGCCTTGAACTGCTGGAGCTCTGGCCAAGGACTCTGCATTCTTGTTTAAAATGCCTTGACAGTAATACTGATCATTTCATCTCTAGTGCCTTTTATGATTTTTTTTTCCTGTAAAATGAGAACAGGATAAATTGGGACCAGCTATAATGACAGAAACTGGATAATGTAACACAACAAAGTGGTAGTGCTAGTTCTTGTGATAATCTTTTCATCTTGTTCCTCTTTCTTTTCTTATTAGTGTGCTAAAACACCTTCGCAAATTGATATTGAGAATTTTTCATATAAATAGTAAACAATACTACACTGTTAATGCAGCTTTGCTTATGATACTTCATAGACTAATTAATTCAGTGGCTTCTCTTTTCAAAATTTTCGAGGTAGTTTGGGCCACCTTTAGTATGACATGATCACTTCTTTTGGGCTTTCATGCTGCAAAGTACAATAATTCTTTATATGTATATTTTAAAGATATTGTTAATGATCTCAGAGGTTAGGCAAACTATTGGTTTCTTAATCAAAACAGGGTTTGGTTTTATCTTTAGATAAACTGTGAAAGTTTTACAATAGCAGCTCGCTGACTGCATGCAGTCAGAAAGGTGAAATGTATCCTTTCTTTCATCACACGCACCTATGACAACTTTGTATTTGCAGGGTGTTCTGCATATTCTAAACATCAGTGTCCAGCCTCATCGTGCAGTGAAGGATATGAACACTGAATTGTACGTTACAGTTCTTTCACGCCTGTGACAAAGCATGAACTGAACTCTCCTTCGAAGGAAAAAAACTCGAATTGGCTGATACATGTATATCAAGAGTAATTTCTTCGTTGTTTAAATTATCTCACTGGAAAGAAATTTCACTCACAGAGTATGTGCACATGCAACTGAATAGATGATGATCAAATTCTCTGGTGTCATTCTGGCTTATTTTTAGGAAGAGCTGGAATACCCTTCAGTTAATCTGCATTATATTGTGCAGACCAGTTTTTATGTAGTCTCATCACTGTGGTGAAATGACTGTTTATCAAAGGTCAGTTACAGTACTCAGAGACCCACAATGGACTGAACTATAGGAGAAGATGAGTAATTTGGAATCTTAATAAAGCATTTTGCTTTATTTGTGCCTAACCTTGAAAAACACTCACGGATTTCAACTCTTGTGGAGGACGCAGCAGTACAACTTCTCAAGGGCCTTTTGTCTGCACACCTCGCTGCCTGCCGGAGCCTCCTTGTCAGCACTCAGTAACCGCAGGAACACAGGGTGGGTGCTTATTGTACCTATTGACAAGTGCCTTTTGTTTTTTCTTTTTTTTTTTCCTTTCCCCAGATCTTGATGAACATTATAGCCTCTCTAGCTTCCCTGCTTGCATTTTATTTTATTAAGGTGGCCCTTCCCTATCCTGAGACAGAGGTGCCAAAGAAAGATAATTTTTTTTTCCCCTATTGAGCTTCTGGAGAGATAATTTGCACCTACTGTAGGCAGCCAGAGTGTCTGAAGTACACATTAAAAGAAAAATATGGCTACAGTCCCACTCTACATATGGTAAATGTGTTATCCTGATATTGCCTTAACCAGTTTTATATACACATATATATACATCTACATACACACACATATGTATAGATTCAGTTTGCAAATGGAATCTGATAAAATACTGTACAAATGGGGAAAGGCTTTGGGGTTTTATTTATTTATTTATTTATTTATTTATTTTTAAGTGCTGGAGGAAGTGTTTTGGCCTTATGGCATTAAGAAGAGTTATATAAGACTGTTAGCAAGGGATTTTTAAGCCCAAGAGCTAGATTTTCACGCTGATGAGCACCCACTGAATCCTCTAAATTTTCAACGTTTTGAAAACCTCACTTTAAATTTCTGAAAAGAGCAGTGCCGTCATTTCAGTGTGCTTTTCTAAATCTCTAAACCAAGATAAATCCAGAGGGAATCCAGGGTTCCAAATGGGAAATTTGGGCAAAAAATCAAGCAGGAAGAAAAGCATTATGTACTTTAGTCCAGATGCACCTACTGGACGCTGAATACCTAAAACTTTTCATATTGTGGAATGTCTTCCCTACTTGACATGATCTCAGAAACAAAGCTTAAGTGTTATGGGACAAATTCTGCCACTAACCAAAACCTATGGTTTGTTCATCCTTTTCTTTGGGCTATATATGTTAAAATGTCAGAAGCTCAAAAAGGTATTATTTAACCAATCTATGCCATGATATCTTGCATCATAATATAGAGATGAACTGGAAAGATGTGTACACTGCCATGGAAGTTGTGAGAACATGTTGTACTAGTACCTTAACTGTCACTCCAGACAGTCAAATGAAGTAAGTCAATGGATCTATGGTACAGAGGTCAGAGTAGCAGTATTTCTGAAGAATTCAGAAAAGCTGTCTGGAGACTGTTAGTGTGTGAGACGGAGGAAAAAAAGAGAAAGATGAGCAATGAATTCCCTAAAGCTATTCCCCTGAATGTGTTCTATAATAAATTTTATGTGTGTTTCATAGCGGGGTAAAGGGGTCAGATTTACTAATAATTTGCATTAACTTTTGCAATATCTATCTTTTATGAGCATGGTCTCTTTTAGAGTTTTAAAAGTTGTTCCATAATGAATTCACATTTTTACCAGCTATGCCTTTCCGTTATATTACATACTTTATCAGCATCTTTTATATGCGAAATGAAGAGGCTGGTGCATCCTTCTTCTTCCTCTCTAGCTGACTGCTTAGCGGACAAAAACTGCTGTAATCTGCCACAGCATCAACAACTGCATGGGCAAGTGGATGTTTTCCCTGCAGAACCTAGACAGTAACTGGGCAGGAGGAAAATGGACTAACACAAGAATCTGAGAGTGTCTTTCCTCCAAAGACCCAGCTGGCATACAAAGCTTTTACAGGACATAAAATAAATGCTTAAATAATGTAACTGATAGTGGAAAAAAAGAGGAACCTAACAGAAGGCATGCTCTATCTAAGGAAGAGCAAATGACAGTATCAYCTACGTGCTTGTTCTAGCTTTCACAAAAGGGACTATTTGCCTGGCTGGGAGCTGTGGAAAAGGATTAATAGTTTTCCAAGGAAGACAACACCCCTGCAGTCCCACCTCAGGGTATCTCAGGTGTGAAGTGGGGGCTTAGGGAGAGGGCAATGGTGCAGGCTCAATTGGCCAGTAGTGCCCTTGGCTGACATCGTAGTTTATTTGTGAGCTTATTAAGCTTGGCCTGTCCTTTGGGGGCACTCTTGGCAAAGGTCACAAAAGACAAGATTTTGCATAATGAATGCATTAAAATCTTTTTGTTAGTGCATGGGGAGCAAGAGGATAATGGCAATGAAGCTTTGGAATACAGGAATGGAGGTAAAAGAAAATTAGTCCCTGAGGTAGCAAATAGGATCACCATGTGGACTTGAGTTTCTATTTTAGCAAGTGAGCCCTGAGAGAAAAAAAATGCTTGGAAACATGCTGCCTTTTATTCAGATCCATAGCTACAGCGCTGAAGGAATACACCACAAAGGGCAAAAGAGCCTCTCTCCACTGTGATGAGTCATTTATATGGAAGGATCTCAGCTAGTGAATAAAAAAGAATGGAGAATGCTGTACACATTTTGAAGAAGACCTGAGGGGGGGGGGAATGATGCTGTGTCAGCTTGTGGGCTATAAATTGCACTTAGTTATCATAAATTCATGCTGAAAATAAAGTTAGCTTTATCAGATTTTGACCGTAAGTCTCCTTTGGGAATGATGTCATAACACAGCAGATAGGACCTAGATGAGCCTTTTCTGGCACTTTAATAAAGACCCCGATTGGGTGGTAAGGATAAGCAAGTTTAGGTATACATGTGCAGATGGCAGGGTTTCACAACTCAATAACTAGGTGATTCAAAAGACTCAGGGCAGATAAAAGATAGAAACACCAGCTATCAGGGTCAGTTCAAGGGTGCTATAAAGAGCACCAAATCCCAGTGAAGAAAGATAAAATGCTACTCTAGTTGCTAAGATACCTTAATCTGATGAAAGCTAGGTTGTATGAATTTTTTAAGGGTTTATCATTCTTTGCACTGGTCCTAAAATACAAATATGCAGTCTTAAGTAACTGGCAAAAAGTTAGAGAAGGAACTGACTTAGAAATATAATAGCTGGTCTATTTGAGCATGTCAGTGCTGTCTTCAGGCGAGGCTGGGCTAGAGGAAAAATCAGTGAATAGCTATATCAATTTGCTAAGATGTCTTTCAATCAGTCCATCAAGATCTTTTAGACTTCTGATAAGGGAAACCTCTTGGCATAGCCTAATGTAGAAACTGCTGTACTTTTTTTTAGTTGTCCATAGAGCACTTAGAGAAGGAAATTCTAATTTGCATTTATTTTCAGTTCTTTAAGGAAAAAATCTCTAATGAAAATAGGTATATCTTTATAATGCACCCATTTTGAAGATTGCAAGCAACTGAAAAGGGCTGTGATAGCTAGTTCACTGATGATAATTTTGTGTCTTCAAAAATGATTTGCCCTAGTCAGCATTGTTATTGCCTCTCTCTGGACTGCATCAGAGCTAAATGAGACAATTCTGTTTCACCTCACCTTCCTCTGTTTGTGCCCCTGTTACTCATTGCTCATATCTCAACTGGGCCTTGTTTTCTCATACTCCAATGATTTTTTWAAAAATTTCTTGCCTATTGTTTTCATCTTTCTAGATTATTTTGTAAATAGGAAAAATATGCTATGGTTGGATAGATATTAAAAGATACCACATGCATTTTCATTTGAACAAGTATTACAGATATACTTGCGTATGATAGAAAGGTTTTCAGCAGATGGGTTAAGAGATGCATTGCCTTACAACTGGAAGAGATACCTATGTTTTATTCTGTCTAAAAGGATGCTTAGAATTCCTGCCATTGTAACAAGCTTACTTTTAACTTCCTGTTTCAGATCACTGATAACACTATACAAAATCAACAGGACAAAATGTAAATGAATGAGAAACTTGTTAAATTAATGATCTCAAAAAAAGAGTTAGTCAGTAGTAAATCATCGTCAAATGCAAGTGATCCTAAGGGGCTCCTCAGGGATCAACATTAGACCCAGTGTTATTCAACATTTTCACCCATGAGCTGAAATATAAACATAAATCATTCTTAGAAAATTTGTGGATGGCAGAAAGATTGGAGAATCAGTAAATAATGATGAGGACAACAGTGTGCTCTGAATTGCTGGTAAAATGGTATCACTGAAAAACAAAACAAATAAAAAACATGCAGGCTAGCCCTACAGCATGGACATATTTGTCTAGAAATAGACTGGCTAAAGAAGCCACAGGTATCATAGTGGAGAAGTAAGCTCAGGCACAAATCTAAATCAAAAATAGCAAATGGAATTCTATAAATAAGCAAGTGTGAAACAAGATTTGGAATTTTTATACTTTTATTTGGCGATGATGAGACAGATAACAGATTGCTTCGTCCATTGCTGTTGTCCACAGTTTAAAGAGGGTTTTTTAAATCTGGAGATGTTGTGAAAAAGATCCATGAAATGATTTAAAGTTGGTAAAATGCCTACAGTGAGAGACTTTAAGAGCTTGGTTTGTTTAGTCTATCGAAAAGAAGATTGAGTGGTGCCTTGACTGAGAGGTAACTGTGAAAGTATAAGTATTCTCACAATGAGAAAACACAGAGTACTAAAGTGCTCTTTAATCAGGCAAAGAAAGGGATAACAAGAAGTAATGTCTGGAAGCCTGAATTAAGGCACATGTTAACCATGAGTGGTTAACCACTGGAACAAGATATCAAACGGTACGATCACTTCCCTATCTCTTAATGCCCTCAGATCAAGACAGACTCCCTTTCTGGAAGATATGTTTTACTGACATAGAAGTTATCGGGCTCAGTACAGAACAGSTAGGTAAAAAGTAAGGGTTCACAATAGAAAGCCAGTCACATAATATAGTAGCCYCTTGTGATGTTGACCTTGCTAAAAAAAATTATCCAAATGGTCTGACTAGTTCCACTGGGCATCTCTAAAGCGCCGTTTTTGCGTTTAAGACCAACCATTTTCCATGAGCTACTGCATCTGCTTGAGATACTCTAAATTTTCAAGTAAGTTTCAAACAACTGTTACAAACGTTTTTCAAAAGTGTTATTGTAGAGAAGATGCATTAGAATGAAAACCAGGAATATAATGAAAAGTATTTTTAAGAATTAAAAAAATGTTCACAGTTGTAGTCTGTAATAACAGGTGAGCAGTTAAGGTATCATTAGTTAGTCCATTGTCTGAACAAAGAAAGCAATTCATATCAGAGCTAGTTTTGTTTAAATAAATTCTCAGYTTAGCTTCTTATTTTTTTAGCCTTTCTGTCAGTGAATGGGTCTCTCCCTCTAGCACAGCTGTGACAGACTCAATAGTGCGGTTTCAAGGTATCATCTTTTCAGATGACAGAGTAAACATACACATTTGCTATTCCAAGATGAATGAAAAAGAATTGTGGATTGTCCTCTACAGATAATCAGAACTCTCTGACTGGGATTGGAAAAAACATTAACTCCAAATCACAAAAATGTAAAATGTCTTGATACATGTGAAGAGAGCATCATCTAAGTTTCAGTTTGAACAAATACTGCAGACATACTTGGCATACTATCAAAAGGCTTTCATCTGATGGGGACACRTATTGCTTTAGAACTGGGACAACTGCTGACGCATTTTGGAGCTGTTAGATTGAAGGATTAAGCAAAAGAATAGGGCCCACTTTGCTTGATATAAAAGAACTTTAAGCCACTGGTAAATTAGTAGAAATGGGTAAGGTAATAGCATCAATATAGTTGATGTTTTCCCTAAGAAGAAATAACAGAAGAGAATAGAAATAATCAAGCATGGACTGGTGATTATTCATAAATATTGTGACAAGCAAGAAAGATATTTTTCTTACAACAGGGCCTGRTCTTCATGTGGCAAATTTAACAAAAATGATTCAGAAATTATCAGCATTGGAGCCAGCTTTCAATCAGCAGAACAGTACAAAGTTGTCTTAATGCCACCCAGGATTTGACTTAACAATTCTGAGGGTTATTGTAAYTTAAATTTACAATATTTTTGACCTATAATATATCAGTTCTTTCTAATTTGGTATAAAATTATATCCATCAACACTAGAGCTGCAAGAAATATCCARATACTAAGGGGAGGAGACCTAGGGTAAAATGTGCAACGGAAACCAAAATGTTTCTGCTGATAATAAAATTATCAAGTAACATAGAGTTTCTGTTATGAAATATAGTGTCCATTAGGTATAACCTGGGCCCAACTGCTGATTCCCTTAGGTTTCCAACCTAACTGTTCTTTGCTAGAAACTATACATTGTCACTGGATCTTCAGGCTGAACTGCAAAGCTAGATCTCTTGTGTCCTGGTTTTCTTTAATCAAGAGACATCACTGCTGAGTCCTCCTGCACAGTAACAAGAGCTTCCTAATCTCTATGCACAATCCCTCCCAGAGCACCACCCAACTAAGATATTCCTGTCTAACCCTTTCCGGCCAGTGTGATGGAAAAGCAAGAACCAATAATTATCCTGGATGCTGCTAAATTATCATGGATTTAATAATAATAAAAAAAAAATTGGAAGAGAGACATGTATTTGAAAACATCAAAATTTTTCCAGTACACTCAGCTTCATTTAATTCCCCTCCCTGCCATAMTGAGTTCATGAGCACATTAGGAGAATCAGCTCCTTCACTCTCTTGTGAATTTTTCATACCTGTGGCACTCTGGTCTTCAGTAGACTTGGAGTTTATGAACCTCCAGGCAAGCCAGGTTTACAGAAGAGGTTCTACACAGTTCTTTTTGAGGTGGTAGAAAGGGGAAGGACAGCAAAGCAGAGCTAAAGTCTCCCTGCTTTATGCCTGGGATTCCTCTTCCCTCTGACATGGTTCACAGCCACAGCAGCTGAGTGGTGATGCAACTGCTTTTGGGGCCGCTATCTTAACTAAATCAGTGAAATGATCCCAGTTATTAAAATTAGCTTGAAAAATGTTAAATTACTTAAACGTTAGATGCAACAAACAGCAAGTGGTCTTAATCTTTGAGTAAGGCAGGCTTCAGTAAGTCAAACATATTGGGACAAAAAACATAACTGCTGTTGATGCAAACATATTTTGCTGCTATAAAGCAAGGGAACTGATACTCTGCAATAAAGAAATCTGAGCTATTGAATCCAGGTAGAGAATGAAGTATACTTGTCAGACACCACTTTCTTTGTGACAGAAACTTATTCTTGAATAGTATTGTCAATTTAGTAGATGCTGAATTGGTGCCATGATTGAGATGAATGTTTGTTTCTTAAAAAAAAACTCATGTTGAGTAAGTAAAACAGTGGCCTTCACCTCAGGCACTTCATTAACTGAACAACCAACTGATAATGGACCACTGCATCATTATTGCTTAAATAATGATGTTATACTGAGTGAATGTAAAGCAGTATTGTTTGGATATAGGAATAAACCTATGCCAGGAATACCTAAGCACTTATTTGCTATGTGAAAAGGTTTTATTATTTGCAGATCAGTGCTTTAGGGATATTTCTACTTATCAAATGCTTCTCAGTAGATTTTATGCTTATATTTATAGGTCAGATTTTGTCTACTCATGTCAGATATTGTAAACAGTTTGGGTGATATGCAGGCCTAGTTTAACTGAGTTGCCTTTCTTAGGTCACAGTTCTGCACTTTATTTATAAATATTTCTCCACAATGAAAAGGATCTAATCTATCTCACTTCACTGCAGTACCCCATATGGAACTATCAGTTAAACTGAGTAATTAAGACAAGAATCGTACCATTCGCTTAAACAAAAGACATTATCTGTGTTGAAAGGGAGTCTATCAGTTTGGAGAATCATTCATGGTGCTCCTTAAGGATTGGTCTTGGAACCATTGTTATTTAATATTTTCATCAGTGGCCTGAACAGAAATACTAGGAGAGTGCTAATGAAATTTGCTGGTGACAAAAAATTTGGAGGTGTTGTCAATACAGAGGAGAACTGGAATATCATATAGGAAGAATTAGATGACCTTGACGACTGCAGTAATAGAAGCAAGATGAAATTTAATAGTACAAAGTGTGAGGTCATGCACTCTGGGACTAATAACAAGAATTTCTGCTATAAGCTGGGAGCTCATCAGTTAGAAATAGCATAGGAGGAGAAAAACCTGGGTTTGTCCGTCAATCACATGATGATTAGCACCACCAGTGTGATGCTGCCATGGAAAAGGCAAGTTTAATCCTAGGATTCCCTGGGAAGTTTTCCAGTACTGGTAGAGAGTACCACTTGCACAAGTCTTGGCAAGACAGCCTTTGCAATAGTGTGTACAATCCTCTTTCAAGACAGTTGCATTCAAGCCAGAAATGCTGCAGAGAAACAGAAATGTTAAGAAGCTCAGGCAGCTGAAATGCACCTTRACTTATTTAGTTTAGCAAAATGGAAGCTAAGGGAACACAGATGTTCTTTGTAAATGCACTATACGCCAAGAGAAGAGAGCTATTTAAACCAAAGAACAATGAAATCCAACTAAACATAAATGAATTAAAGTAAAAATTTGAAGAATGCTTTTAAATATGAGGACTATGAATTTCTGCAGCAATATTAATGAGAACTAAAAGTATCTATATTTGACATCAAGTGCAAGAAATTTATGAAAAGATTGTATGTTGATCTTGCCTCTAATAATCAGGGATTTCTTCCTTTCCTACTATGCTAAATCTTATATGACTATTGCCAGAAATGTTTGATGTGACACCCCCCTTTAAACTGAAACTGATAAATTGTATTGCTCAAATCCATTGTAAGCCCCATAATGTTCTGAGTTGATTCAGTAAAACTTTTTTAAACTCTTCAAAGGGAACAGTTGATGCTGACAGCTATATTCAGATAATATCCAGCAGAAGACAACCATTTTCAGCCAATGGATAAGCACTTCAGTAAAACCATAAATAAAATTTTMATTGAATTTATTTATATAGATGTTGTGAAGAAGATATCAGCAATAGTTAGATATGCATTTTTTTAAAAAATCCAACACCTTAAACTACATATATTCTAATAAAATTTATTAAAATAACTGAACAAATTAAGTCCAAGATAAAATGAAATTTTCTCTGATATTTTGATTTTAGTAGGTGAGTATTAAATAGTATGACAGGTGATGAACCTATGCAAACTACAATAATTTCAAGGTGCATAGCAACCACAAAATGAATTTCACCTCTAGACTATAATAAGAACCATATTCTAGAATAATTTCCTGACTTTCCAAGTGGGTGTGAATAAAAAGAGAACATCTCTGAAAACGCTTTGTCCAATGAACTGAGTTGGACTTGCATTAAAAGGCAGTAAAACAGTGACTTATTTGCACTATTGCTTTAGGCATGTTCAAATAGCCTGATTTATTTAAATCAGATGTATTTCCTCAATTCTGACTTTTAAAAAACAACAGCCTGACAGTTTGATATCTTGGATGCAGAGAAGATTTTATTGCCACAGAAAAGATCTGGGTTTGGAAGCAGCTCAGAATTCTTGCTGCTTGGATAGAGAGGAGACCATGGCTCGTATTATGCCAGAAATTAAGTATTCAAACTAGTGGAATTAAGGTTTTTTAGTACTATTATACGAACATTCTTTGTGCTTATGACTACAGAAATAGGATGTGGAAAGGCAAGTAAGCCAATAAAATAGAAAATAAATGTAAAAGCAGAAAAAATTTCAATCCAGCATAAAGAAGTAATGAAAATTAAAAGGCCCTATTCCGAAGCGAGAAGAGTGCAGTTGAATATCATTTGTTTGGAAATGGTAGGTGAGAAATTTTGAAATACAAGGTACGTAAAGACACATTTTCTCTGAATCCTCCAAGTTAGACTACAGAGAGGACTCCAGTATATAAAGATATTCTGTATATTAGGTTTATCAGAAAATATGAAGTACGATAAACATGTAAAAAAGGACACTATAATATTTTCAGAGAATCTATGGGAAATGCGCAGAAGTCTACTTAACCTCATTTTTCTTTCTTAAGTACAAATACAGTATGGACTTCTTAGTGAAGTACATTATTTTCAAGCAATTGCCTCATTTTTCTGATGAAGGGACGCGCTGTTAGCCCTGAACTCCTAAATTAAAGTACATCTTGGAAAAATATTATTAGGATCTTTTTCTTTATAGTTTATGTTAATTGATTCTTTTCTAGTGAAATATATTTGTGTGCATAATAGAAGAGTAATTTCATTCTATGTCACCTCTGTTGTTCTGCATTTTCTGCTAGTATATGATTGTATATTTTTAGATTGGAGGAAGAAGTGGAATTATATATAGTAAGCAATTAAGACCTAGAATTTTCAAGCTGTCATAACAGATTATAGAAGAAATTGTATCTTTGTTGAATCCTACCAGTATATAATGTCATTTTTCTGTAGTCCACCTGCCAATAATCCGTATAAAAAGAAAATAAAAATTCTTGGGAATTTTTTTCTCTTCTTTGGTCTGTCATCTCTGTATTAGAGAATGCAGAGTCAAGGAGAAAGTAGGTGGTATATAAATATGAACATCYATTTCTATCTTTTTTATTTTAAACTTTTAGCAGTGGGCAAATTACTTTTGTCTTTRGATGAAGTAAATTTTGGCAAGCTTGAAGAATCTGTAGAGCTATGCCAACCTTCTCATGCACTGCACCTTTAAGAGGCAACACTGTCACTACTGGAGGAATCATACAATATTTTCTTTTGCAAAGATTTGGATGCCTGGGAATAACAAAACTTTCAAAATCACAAAATTAATATGATGGAGGTTTTATATATTTCAGAATATAAACTTGCAGAGAACATGTTGGATTCTAGGTGCTACTGAATGCATCAAGACCCAATAAAAATGCCAATRTCTGCGTGGAAGCATGAACAGTGGTCAGAGTGTTCCTGGAAGATATTAGGGCTGCTATTCTTATTAATAGCAGGAAGAATGCAATACCACTCTGAGTACTCGTTCGTGTAAATCAAATTGGATTAGTAAACACCACAAAGAAAGGCCAGCATAAGAGAAAATAAATGATAAGGATAAAAAGTAAGCAATGGAAACAAGATAGGCACTGATGAGCAGAACAATTATTAAGATTATAAAGACACAAGACWGCAAAGTAGATCATGTCCAAATTACGCAACAGAGCTACGTACAAGTCAAAACGACACCAGAGGAAGAATGTCCAGGCGGGAATAGGRTTGTTACCTTTGAAATACATAATCCAACAAAAACAAGCCATGACAAAAAGGCCACCCCAGAGCTGTCTTAAAAGAGCCTCTCAGCATGCCCTCCACTTCCAACAGCAGCGCCAAGTCAAGAGTCAACTGGTCAAACTGGCAAATAATGAGCAAGCTGGGAACCCTGTGTGCATACAGTGACAGAAGAGACAACAGAAGTAAATAGGCTTGAAGAGTACTAAGCTGTGTCTTGYATATACCAAAGCACTCTAAGAGCACAGTAATGCTGGGAGCAGGGGATGTTGAAGACCATCCACGACCATTTAAGAAGTGGACCAACAGGGATGGACACCTCMAGTTAAAAAGATAGCAGCAAACAGAGCTGTATTGCTGGAGAAAAGAAGCCTAGAGAAAAAGAACAGCAAAGGRAGAAAATGAAGCAAGCATCCCAAGTGTGAAATTGGAGATTCAGAAAAGTTGTGAAAGAGGTGTGGGTTGACAAAGACAAAATAAGGATTCAGAACAGAAAATCCAGGCCTGGSAAACTGGCTTATTAGCGGTGCAAAACAACAAAAATTGAGCATTTTGAAGAAATGGAGCTAGGAAGAAATGCAGATATAAGTAAGACAGGACTACTTGCAATGACAGGGATGACTGTTCTAGRTTATAGGAGTTCCAGTTTGTTCAGTTCCCGGGTCTTAACAGGCAAAAATAACATCATTTTTAAAAGCAGTGGAAGTATTATGGATATAATTTTAACCAAAAGCTCTAATMTTACTCTAACCTTATACCTTTCTAAGATATGTTTAATATGATAGTGATGTAGTTTAAAATTTAAATTTATTTGTAATAATTGCATTGAGAATTTTGTAGTATTTGTTGTGTTGAATTCTTCTGCTGAAATCAATGGCCATGTTACCAGTGCTGTAAAAAAGTCAAAATGAATAAGTCTTTTACTAACGATATTGCTAAAATTGAGACATCAATGGAAAAAATGAAGTTTGCRTTACTTTTCAATGTTTTATAGTGGCTGCTCTAAACTACCGCATTATTTTGGTAGCACTATATAATTAACTCTGCTCTACCAGCATATTTTGTGATAATTAAGAAAAAAATCTGTGCAGCGCCACAGATCAGTTCATCCTATGTAACATTTACAAATACTTTGTGAGAAAACTGGAAGTTTTATATGAAAGCCTTTTTGCTTGGTTWATGTGAAGATAGCTGTGATGCAGTAGTTGTGATAGAGCTCTTAATTAAGAAAGTTTGTTCTTCTCTCATATTCTGCTGCTATCCTGCTATATGACTTTGACTAAGATGTGTAAATATGCTTCTCCAAGTGTCAGTGATATGCGATCTGATTTGGAATGTTTACTGGTAAATTTTTAGCAAAGATTAAAAAAAATAACACATTAGAAGTGAACATACCTGAAAAAAATACGTTAGTCTCTCAGAGTTGTTCTCCTTTCCAAAGGGACATTATAATATTTATTTCATCTTTATAACTGAGGTTCTGAAGTATTTTAAATAAGAAGAGGAATATGTAAGTGCTCAAATTATTGATTGAGCTTCATTTGAGAACTAGTCCTGGAAGTTAATCTTATTTATATTGTACAAATATATGATTTAAGTTCCAGTTTAGGAAATACTTTGTCCGTACTRAATGCAGTGAGCAGAGAAGTGTTATAATGGCCAACTTATTGCCAGAAATTGGTTCACATTTAATCAAACAACAGACTTTTCATCTGCAAAAGTAAAAAATTTYATATAAAAACATACATAAGAATGTATTAGTAGCTGAAATTACAGATCTTTTAAATCTATTAACAGTCTACAAAGTTTGACCTTATAAAAGAAGAATTTAGGGTACATTGTATGTATCTAGTTTACTTTATATATATATATATATATTTATATGTATATGTATATATGTATATATATAAACAAGCATTACTTAGGTTGCTGTGGTAACTTGTCAGTTTTTCCTTCATATGAAGCTTTCATTAGTGGCCATCACAAATTAGACCTTCCCGTAGGCAACTTGAACTCAAATATGGACTTTTATTAAGAGCTTTTTAATTGAATGAATTATTTCAATTTTTCAAAGCTGAATAGTTGGGTTTTTTTCTTCACATTCTTTCCCCTATTTAGTTTCTCTGATCCTAGAGTGTTACTTAAGGGCATAATTAGTAAATCTGGGGGGCTAATGCCCAAATATTGGATTCAAAGAATATATTTTCCTCTTTGTCTSTGTGTTAATTTTGCTTTCATGACCATGAGAGGCATTTAAATCTTGAACTTCTTCAGAAATGTCTAATGATATAAAAATATGTGTACAAACATACATACATACATACATATACATATATATTAGACAGAAAAATGGAAGGYACATTAGGACAAAACTCAGAATTCTGTGGTAGGTGAATAAGATCTTGTGTTTGTTGTTATGGTGGTGATGACTTTATAAAATAGTTTGATCTGRTGATAAAATCTGTTTCTACTTTCAACAAAAATATCTTCTGTCACAAYCCTTTATGATCATGTAAACCACAATATATAGCATGGTATTTTGGAATCAATAGAGGGAAAAATGTGTCAAGAAAAAGAGYATCTAATGAACAAACAAAAAATCCCACCTGAACTAAGAATGGTAGAATCAAATAAGTCTGGTTGTCTAAGAATATGTATCTTGAAGTATAAAATCCACTGAATAAAGGTATTATTGAAAACAATAATAGCTATAATAATTTTTTTTCTGTTTTGCTTGCCTAGTCAAAGGACTATGAGAAAAGCTGCACCAACYAGTTCTCAGAGTAACTGAGAAACAAACATGTATTATACTATTTACAGTAAAGATAAAATAGAGGTGAAGTTGAAATAGCCAAGGGTACACTTCATGTTAGTGATGGAGATAGTATTAAAAAATAGAAGTTCCTGGCAGTTGCTCCTGTACTCAGTCCACTAAACTATGAAAAAATAAAATATATTGCTGAACATGGTAAGAAGCGATAGCCTTTCCTGAGTCAAAACTAGACAAATAAGCTAGTTTGGCTTAGTGAGTTCTGTGCAGCCAATGCTGTTATCTATTAAATGAGACAACATAAAAATTTTTGCAAGTGCTGAAAAAGAGCTAATGTTTTGTGTTTCTGTTTTAGTTCTAGTTCTAGAGTTTTAGTTCTGGACTTATCTCAACTCTGATTGTAACTTAAATTGCATCTAATTGTACCTAGATTGCCTCTGAAGAGTCTGTTGGATACTGTAATTTTCTACTTCCTGTGATAAAAAATAGTATATTGCTGCTGTGCACTACTAAGAGAGCTATGATAATGCTTCCATTTCACCTACTCCCACCCTCTTAAGAGAAGATTATTCCAATAGGAATCAAGTGGGTCCTATTTATCTATTTTTGCCACACATAACAGAACTGAAATTGAATAATTAAAATCTGTAAGGCCTTCTGAGCTTGATTAAGGTCTTATAATAAACAAATATTCTTATTTCCTTCAAGTAGTTGTAGTCTACAAGCACCTTTCCTTAGGAGGGCTCTTATGAGGTACTGGTTGACATTAACCCATATCAACATCTTTAATTTAGTAACATGTTGTATGAACAAAAATGAAGGCATGGAATTAAGTTTCCCAAAATTTAATATGGTAATTCTTATATAGTTCTGAAAAAAAAAACATTGATTATCTTTTTCAGCTTGTCTCATATCCTAAAAATAAGAAACATAATCTTTACCTCTTCCTAATAAATAAGAAGACAACAGTCTTGAAGAGGCAGTAACTGGAGAGCTTTCTTTGAGTTCAGTGACATATGAGGAAGCCCCCAGCTTCGCAAGAGTTAGCCACTAGTTGTGTAAAAAAGGCAGAAGACAGTCTGGAGTAAGGTGGAGGAGAAAAGGGAAGGAAGAGGGAGACAGGAAGGAATTCAATGGATTCAGGAAGGATTCAGAAGCTCTTGAGTTTGTGCCATTTGGACCCTGAGAAGAACATTCCTTTATTCCACTTTATTATCTGCACAAAAGAGGCTGATCCTATGTTCCCATGCCTATATAGCTTTTTATTATGGCAGTGGACTTCTAAATACTGACATAGAAATGTATATATAATTCAAAGGTAAAAAAAAAATAATTTCTTTCAAATTGCTTGCATGCAACATCTTAAATATTATTTATATCATTATTCTTTGGAAAATTGTTTCATCAGTTTTTACCTATTCTTACTGTAACTTATTCAAGTCTAGTCTTGAAATCTCATTTTAAAATATTGTTTATATTAATGGCCTATTAATAGGCAGTCATTTGAAATAAGGTTAACTGATTAAAAAGTAAAACCAAGCTTAAACCACTGTTCCGAAAATTTTTTCATTTATTGAATTCCTTGTGGCTATTTAAGTTCAAAATTGTACAGTTAGAGGGTGAATTGCAAATACAGTAGTCTGTTTCAYCATTATGATGAAAACCTCATTCAAATTTGTAWTACTAATCAAACTTTCTCTGGGACYCTTGATTTCTGATGGAAAAGATGCTTTTATAGATCAGTTTCTTCAATGCTGTATAATACGCTAAATACACTAAATGCGTGTGRCATATTATCACCACACCATCATCATTTTGTTTAGGGACTCCAAAACCAAGCACAGATTCTTCAGAACACTAAGGGAAAAACTCAATACACAGAGGGTTGAGTCACATGATTCCCATTAATTTTAATGGGAGTTACATGGATAAATCTGTGTGCTGAAATTCATGGGGAGTTAATGCCAATAGAATTTACTATTCCCAACTTTACTCTCTGAACCTTTGTGCCCAGCTAACTACACCTCTGTAAAGGTCCTGAGGAGGAGGAGAGGAGGGAGCAAAGTAAAGCGACTACAGTGAAGGCRTTCAGAGCTTAGAAAGTCTACAATATTTGTTCAAAGGTAGGAAAATGTTAATAGATATCAAATAAGAAAATAGGTAATTTTGAAACTATACTCTCCTTAAAATCTCCTTTGAAAGCATAATCTACTCAATCATAGTCTGTTTTGCACATGGAATTTTTTTCTGTTGTTTTTATCATRTAAGAATTATATACAGGTATTGAAGTCTCACTCCTCAATGTTATGCATCAAATGAACACTCACCTATATGATAAATAATGTAAAAATAGTTGGAAGTTGAATTTAGAGTTTAACTTATGTGTATAAACATAGTTCCTGGATTTCTGTGATTTATAAACTGAAGTGGAGTCATAAGGAATCCATTTGATTTCCCTGAGAATTGTAGGAGGCTTCTTTTCACTGCACAGTCAAGTTATAGGGAAATAACCATTTAGCATTTCTGTTCAATTTTATTTCATAAGCAAACAGTGAACATGTAAGCCCTCCTGGAAAAAGAAAAAGAATACAAAGAAAAGTTTATGAACATAATTAGGACACTTGAAAAGTGTCCTAAGTGCTAATGTGCACTAGTGCTAGCTTTGGGTTCAGTTCCTGCCACCATTTCTTTTACYGAAGCTGGTGGAACTACATTTGAGTATGAATAAAAGCAGCTTATGTTATGAATAAAAACATAAAAAAAATGTTTTTATCTTGCTCAGATCTTTTCAGTCTATTGACTCAAACAGAGATCATCTAAAATGTTTTGAGAGTTGTTTAGCACTGCCAAATATACCATTCAAGTGTGCTTTTTTGGCAGTGTTGCATGCAGCTTGTATTTATTAGATAGGCAGCTATTTGAGTTGATTAGCTACAAACATTTCATGAAAAAGAAATAATTGCTCATTCYGTATAAATACATGTAGTTTTCTTCACCACTTGCTGACTCAGCTTCACTTGTGGTCTGCAGGATGAAGTCATATGGGTTCCTCATATTCCTGTTTTAATTTGTAATGCTGAAAGGAATCAGAAGGACAATCTGCTATAGCTTGTCCTTATTCTGCTGCACAGCTCCCCAGGACAGAGGCTGCATATTCCTCTGCTGCCTAGCAGATGGAAGAAGTCACTGGTAGGCTCTGTTTTGGAGTCAGCACATCCAATTGCTACCTTCCTTACTCTTCCTACAGGCCCACATGATGCCAAACATTAGGGAAGGAGGCAACATTAGGGAATACACTGACTATACACAACTGGCAAACAGCCTCTTAAGGACCGATGCCAACTTGTTCAAGAAAGCCTATATCCCAGACCAAGACTTAGAGGAGACTGGGGCACAGGCTGGCTTCTTCAATATCCATGCAATCTATGGATATTGAGCACACCATAGAATTTTCCTGATTYGGAGCTCAGTAGAACTGAATGTGGACTTGTGGAGAGTTCTTTGAATATATGGGGTATCTCCAAGAAGCAGAAAATATAACTGACATAGCTTTTACTAGAGCATATAATAGATCACGCTCCTGATTTTCATACTGACACTGGGRCCATAACGGTTTTGCTGGTTTCTTCTTCAGCTCGCTAATATTCCCAGGTAGTGTTCTGATTTGGGATACAGCTTGAACGTAGTTATGACCTCGATGTAACGAGAAGAACTTAGAGAACGACTTGGCCCCCAGCACCTAGCTAATGAGTTCATCCATCCAACAATTCTTTTACTTGCAGGGAGAAGTTTAGTTTTATTACTGCCCCTTTTGCTTCTTCAGGATATATACTTGGAAGGATTCCTACTTCAATTCTTCTGGCTGCCCTCCATGCTTCTTAAAAACAGACTTCATTCTCCTCTTGATGTACTCTGAATACCATTTGCGTGTGAATAGCTTGATACACACATTGCTTTGTTTAAGATCCTATCTGATTTTTGACATAACAGCTTATAGTAACACTGCTTCATATGAAAGGCTATTGAAAACAACTGATGTAGGCCTGGGGAGACAAGTGCTGTTTTCTGCACTTGAAGCAAATGCCAGCTCTATAGATTTAGAAGGATGGGCACTGTCACAGTACCAATCACAGTGAAAGAATTACTGGAATTCACATTTGAAGAAAGAACATACTCAAAAATAGAATTACACATGTAATAGATTGCATCAGACATGTAGGAGAGAACAAAACATATCAAATTCTGGAGCAATCTAATGCCACRTGAAAAATGTGGCCTAGTATAAAGTCTGTCTTTGTTGTGTGCCAAAATATAGCTTTTTAGAAAGCTATCATCATTTTTGTACTTTCAGAGAACTCCTTTCAGATAAATATTTAATAGTATAGCCCTTGCTATAATTAACAGATTAGATCATGCAGAATTTGTTGAAGAGAATTTCATGGAGTATCATCGGATAATAGCAAATGTCAATGCATATCACGCATACATCCRCCTAATTTGGAATCTACTGAAGGAAAGGCATAGACAGGAACAGAACAAGCTACCCTTGATATTTAACAATACATTTGTGGTCAGCAGGATGCTTGGAAGGTAATAGAAATAACTTTTATCCCAAAATAAGATTATGTAAATTATGAAAGCTCCAAAAATATCTATRTATACAGTTGCTAATAAAGTTTTGAAAGATTATGTATAACTCGTATCAAACATGCAGAAGCAATATAGATATAAAAAGAATTCAAAGATACAAACAGCTAAGTACCAGCATAAAAGACAGCAAAAATTAAAAAGAACTAAGAGGAAGTCACTGCAAAAGAGAACAGGACTTAACCTCTGTTGAGGTGCCACAGAATAATCTGAACTGAAGATTGTGGTTTCTTCTTCAAAAGACAAGTATTTATGAATGATTCAAACCAATCCTTCTGATGTGAGGTAGGACATCTTAGCACAAAGTTAATCTGTCAGTGACTCCTCTCTCTTTTACTGCCTAGTGGGAACTGCTGCATCTCTCCTCTCCAATGACGCACAGCAACAACTGGCGAAAGTTTATCCACAGGCAGTCAGATATTGTAACGAGGGTTGCTAAAATGGAAAAACTTAGCTTATATGGCAGTTAATRTGGTATCCAGCTACTGCACAAGCAAGTCATTAGCACTGCATTTTAACGAAATGAGATTGTAATTAGGTGCCTTTGATTCTAAAGGCAGAATGAGTTGCACATTTCTGGCTGCCTTTCCCAAAGCGTGACATCAGAGTAATCAGCTATAGACTGTCATTCTCTCCTCACCCCACATTTTTACTCCATTACTAACTTGCAGCTAGTCCCTGGGCAAGAGGAGATTCTCAGTCATCAGTGAGCAATAAATATCTCTGCCAGGGTTGATAAGATTTCACAGACACATACAGCACTTTTTGTTTTGTTCCTGTTTTTCAATTTCACAAGCTGTCTCAGTGTTGAWGCTGGGCCTGGATCGCTGTTGACTTGTGGCTGCTTTGCCTCAGTAGGAATTAACAGTGATCCTTTGTGCAAGCTGTCGCGAATGGAATAAGACCATGAGAATAGCTTTCTTTCACTCCACAGTATGGGAAGAATGGGCAGAATTGCCTGTGAACCCCAATTCCCACCTGCTGTAGTGACCCTGTGGGTCATTGTCTGCAGACAGACAGGGTAACCCGCTTCCCTTCGGTGGGTTGTGGCAAGCACAATCTAGCTGCAGGACTGGGAAATCTTCCTGTAATTTAGTTGAAAGATAGCTGTACTCTTTCTCTCTTGAGAGCTGAGTACGGTCTTGCTAGCTCACTGATTTCACTAGAATTCTGTACATAGAATAATTACAGAATTGGGTCCAGAATCTGGAACTACACATCCCAAAAATGGAGATTAATGACTACATTCAAAAACTATTCCCCAAAATACTTGGTATTACCATAGGACGTCACAAATGATGTGTGAAATGAGACACCTTTGCCGATTGGCAGTGCACAAAGAGGATAAAGAGAATGACATGTAATTATTACTGTGCTATTAGCTGTGATATTTGACCTATACAAAGACAGAAAAGTCCARTAAATCCAAAAGCCTGAGATTTATATAAAATAAAAATGAATAAACTGCTCAGAAATTTATTTTTAACAAACTTCAGCAGAGTTTTCTTTTGGAAAGAAAGAGGGTCCAAAACGGCAAGGGAGACATTATAAGCTAGCCTCCTCACCTCAAAACTTTCTTCATGTCATCCCTTTGTCACCCTTTACTTTGAAGAAGCTCACATGCCTTTTGAATACTTGACTAAATTCCCTTAAACAGTGGTGGCGGTAGAGCGAGGGAAGAGCTTRTGACATTAGTAAAGTTTTGACAGCACTGTGGAAATACCTTTTTCTTCCAACATAATAGATATAATGTTGTCTCTCTTACTGACAGAAATGAATATAAGGTATGTCTGCCAATGCGCAGATTAAGAGTTAGCTAAGGATCCTTGTCCAATTTTATGAATTTTATGTTTTGTTGCAAATTATAAATTATACATTATTCAAAGGACAGGTAAACTGTTAGCAAGATCTGTTAAGAACAGCTGAGGAAAGTGCATGAACCAGTGTTTTACACCACTTTTGTAAACTTCCTAAAGCCATTTTCAATACATTCAAAAAGTCTAGACACATTTTAGCATCGGCATGTCAGACAAATCAGAGTCCCTACCGTTCTGAAACATGAATTATATTATTCATACATGGACTATTTTGCAAAGGTGAAGTTACCTATGCATAACAAATTGAAGAATATGAGTTATAGGAGTTTTGTTTGCTATACGGTCCACAGATTTTTCATCTAGCTACAGGACAATCATCTCCTTCTGGTTTAACTGACAAAAGCATAATGAAAATTGGTAAACATTTTATATTTTGATTTAAAAAACTACTGTGTAGAAACTACTACAATGCATCAAGGTTCACAATTTCAATTCCTTAGGATTTGGATAGCAGATCATCAAAAATATTATAAGAAGAAAATTTTTGCTGAATTGTTTCTAATGTTGTCCAATAGGGATCAGATTAGGCCCAGTGCTCTTCAGYATTCCCAGGAGTGATCTGGAGATGCATATAGAAATTATCATGTTAAGAATATGAGGATGACAGAAAGATTAGTTGAGTGCTACATAATGAAAAGATCAGGATATGATAAGAAGTGTTTTGGAGAGACAAGTGCAAAGTTGCATGTTCAATACAGAGGAATGTCACCCAACAATTGGACCACAGTGCCGTGGAGTATCTTGACTCTGCAGAGCCACAGTGGATCAGCCTTACCATGAGATCCCATGGTGGAGCTGCATGAAAAGAGTTAATGTGATCTCTGAATCCTTCTGCAATTCTTGGAATACTTACTGTAGCTCTGGGGTCTACATTTTAAAGGTAATGTTGAAAAAAAATGGAGATGTCACAAAATTGGATTCAAAATTTATTTGAGAGCTGGAAAAAATTCTTTGCTGTGAATGTATAAACTCAATCGTTTGATTATCAGAAAGGAGGACTGAAGAGTGACTTGATTAAAGTTTATAAATCACAGGAGAAAACCCTCATATACAAAGGCTTTTTTTCCTCATGGGAGAATCGCATCCAAAAAGAAAAAAAGCTTCTGGAAAATGAAGACAGGTAAACTCAAATCAGAAGTAAAACAGTTTTCTAATAATGAAAATAATAATTGTGAAATAAATTATCCCCAAAATTCTGAATTCTTCCTATTTTTATCTTCAATTCAAGATACAAGTTATAATTTCATAGAATAGTAGCTGTCCTTTCACTAAATAAGAATTTGATTGATCACAATGCCCAAAAATATCAAACAAATAAAATGTAAGGGTCTTCAACGTATGGGCTAAGTAGTTGTTGTTAGATTTCAGAAAATCAGAATAGAATAGAAAAAGGAAGAAATAAAATTGACAGAAATTGGAATAATACATCCAAAATTACATTGTCTGAAGATCTGAGGCCTGACTTAGGCTTTTGTTATAGTTATATGCGAGAATCTCTGACTGTAGACCATATGCTCTACTGTGGTATGTATTGCATAACTATGGAAAATGTCTTAATGCAGGTATTTTTCATCCGCATAAAATTGTCTGTAAGAATTTATATCCCAGCTGGTACGATGTTATACAGAAACAATATCATGTGTTGTTCTGCAAGCTGTGCATATGTTTGGTTTCTGAGGCCAAAAACCAGGATGTGGTTTGAAGAAAAGTGGGAGGAGTCAACTAGTAAAAGTGTTGTATCATATAACAACCTCAAAAAAAAAAACATATCAGTTGGGAAAATATATAGCAGAAGTGGAGACTGCCTATACTGCAATAACTTGTGATCTGCTGTGCACATGTGCACATTCGCATACCACTGGCCTTTTAAAACAATACCATTGTAACCTGTTGTGTAATCCAAATGTCCATAGTAATAAAGCAAAACCACTGTTTGTACTGTAATCTGATACATTGTGCCAATATAAATCAGTCCGTGAGTTTCAGTATATTACTGGCAAGCCAAATTATTAGAGATGGCTTCCATGTCTAAAACAGCAGATTGGATGGTCGTATTATATTGTATACAYGTCCACTTGTAGGCTTGTTGCCAATTTAGGAAGGGCTCACGAGTAATTATCTGCTGCCTGATAATGATCTGTAGATCACCTTAGTGCATTTTAAAGACGCCAGAATGACATGTTTCATAAGCTGGAAAGTGCCCCACTTCTCAAAGTTTGCTTATCGTTTGCGTAGCTCTTCCTCAGAAGAGTTATGCACCTGCTTAAGTCTGAAAATATTTACCGCAGAACTTATTATAAGCAAGTAAAAAGTCTTTTGTTTTTTGTTTTTTGGGTTTGTTTAGTCCCTAAGGTCATATAGTAGGTATTTTTAAGTATTTAACTTTGGTTAGAGATTTAGAGTTGAATGAAAGTGAATAGCTTCAATTTCAATGTATATATATAATACCTGAATTATAAAAATAAAATATAAATAGCTTCAAAAGCACCTTTATATATAAGCCAGTTCAAATAATAGGAAAAATTATGTTCCTTGGGGAAAACCCAGCATTTGTAGTTCTCTGTTTCCTATATTAATTTTTTAAAGTGTGTTGAAATTTTCAGGCTCCATATGGACACATTTAGTTAAATTAATTTCTCTAGTATGTTCGGTCAAGTTTCCAGTAGTTACTTTTTTAATTCTATGTTTTCTGACTGTATGATTAATGTAAGTAAATAAGTAATCACCAGATGGAATGAAATCCTGCTTCCTGAACTCCAATTAAAGTAACCTGGAATAGTAACATGAATAAGCTATACATGAATTAGTCATTTTTGCAATTAAAACATAAACCCAAAAGATGTCCCTGAAAATTTAAACCACTCCAGATTTAATTAAAGGCAGATAATATATGAGAGATTATTCTGAAGGACATAATTTTTTTTATCTATTTTAATCTTTACCTTACTAACAATCCTAACACATCCTTTTCTAACATAATAATAGAGCTCCTTATTTTTTAATAGGGTTCAATATCTTTGGTGACATCTGGCAAGCATATGTCAGTCGTATGACAGGCATTTCATACACCTGTACTTCAGCTGTGAGTTGGCACCTACCACAAAGCAGGCAGCAGGTAAGAGACATCTTTGTCACTTCACTGGTCATCTCAGCAGCAAAATGACACATGCCTAATTATGGTGCTCYGACAAACCATTCTGACTCGGTTCAGTTCTGTATTTGATTAGTTTGTGGCCTTTCCCTCTCTACATGTTTAAAGTTCCAAACATGAATGCGAGATTTGTTAAGGCCTCTAGCTATATAAACTTGGACCTGTGTTCAGGTCCAAARTATATTTCAAGACTATGTTGTGAGACCATAAATCAACGCTCAGGTGCAAGCCAAAGGCATACCTTATGACATGCATCAGAGGTCGCAGACCCACACGATCTCCTTATGTATGCCTGCAGTGATAACCAGCAGCTTGCAGCGTTGCCAGCAAAGTCGCACCTCCTGGGAGAGCCCGGAGGTTGCCTGCTGTTAAGACAGGCTGGTCAAGCAGTCTGGAAGGTGGGTGCACCGAAAAGCTCAATCYTGAGCCGAGCTAAGGGACAGCATCGTGAAGCTGGAGTCAGGAGACAGATCACCGGGAGCCTGTTCTGTGCCTTTGGCCTATCGAGCGTAGATCATGTGTCAGTACTTCCAATCCTGTCTGTGGAGAGATGGACTTCCTATTTTATTTTACTCTTATATAGGTTTGCTGTAAATTCCATTAATTTACCACTAATTTCCATTTATGTAGAATGAAACAGGTAACAAGAATGAGATTCACAATCACTCCAAGCCTTTTTTGCCTTGTTCTTTGAAGAAATCCTAAAGAAATCAATGACATGTCTACAGACATGCAATTTTTTCCAGTTTCAAATATTTTTAATAAAAAAAACAAGCAATTTATTTAGRGTTTTTTTATGTTATCCCTACTGTTTTTGAGATTTTCTTGCAGTTTGTGAAATAAATATGTTACCAGGCTGCATTTATTCATTTCTGTTGAATAACCTTGACTTCCCACTGCTTCTTAAGTGAGTGGAGTTGTTAAAAAAACAAACATCATTATTTCTGCTCCCCCTAAACATCTGTATTCATACATCTTGGTATACAGCAATCTCACTGGTGACAATACACTTCTGGAAATCGTATTAATTGTCACTAGACTCAAGGCTCTAATTTCATGTCTGAAATGCAGAAAAATAGTGCATCATTTAAACATACATTTAAATATTTGCCTAAATTAATAACCAAAAGAATCGAAAAAATACTGAGTTGAAAGTCTGATCAAACTGTTATAAAGGAGTAGTCTTGCCGTAAATCAATAATTTTCCTTACAAAGAAAAATAAACTCTCTAAAAACCTAGCTATTAAAAGACTTTCTTCTTCAGATTATAACATTTTTAAGGAGGGTCAGAGATTTGTCTGCAATCTCTGACAGTCCTTTTAAGCAGTCATTCATTGTAAGCAATGACAGAAACATCCCATCTTTCATGTTCCTCTGGCAGGACAAAAATCGGATGTTACAATGAAAAGGAAATCCACGTCAAAAACAATAATAAAACTTTTCTATCCCAAACTACATCCCATTGCTTTCTAGAGCTTTTGGAAAGCTTTCTGGTTTAAAGCAATGGGTCACAGGAAGTGACCTGGTGGGTTCTGCCATACAGATATGCAAATAATTGGTCTCTCTTCGTACTTGAAAACGAAGACTAAAGTTTGCTCTGCCACCACTCATGGAGCTTCATCTGAAGACACTGCGGTGGCAGCTCCGAGTGCCAGCCGCCAGAAGCATAACTGTGAGCAAATTCTGGTGAGCGAGGTCTCTCCTCCCATCGTCGGTGCCCAGCTGGTTTCTGTGCGCTGGCTAATGGTGGGGGCTGCTTCAGGGCTGCTGCTACTGTGCAGGATCCTAAGCTGGCAATAGGACTTGCAGGGCTTGTTCATGTGATGAGAGGCAAAAGAAGCTTTGAAGTACACTGCCTATAAAATTCCAGTAAATACGTTACTGCGTATTTTAGAAGGAGCTTCTTACCACATAGTTCACAGTTAGTATGCCCATTTCAGCATTAAAAGGATACCTAGGAAAAGAAAACGTGTGTATAAATACAAAAAATATCAGAATAGAGCACTTAGACTGAATAATTAATACCATTTTATGTTATGTAACCATATATTTTAATCATCAGAGATGACGAGGGCTACAAATTCATGTTTATTGACAAGGATGCATTCCTTAAGTCACCATTTAAAATGGATTTTTATGGCCTGTCTTAATAACCAAGAGGCAAAAATGTGCTGCACTGCATGGGCATGCTGAAGATATGAGTAAAATGACCAAAACTACTCTGTAGCTCCCTAGGCGAAAAGGCAATAGGACTGGTATTGAGGCAGAACAAAGAAAGAACTATCTTATTCTCTCTCTACATCTACCATCTTTAAATAGTAGTAAAAACAATGATTAGTCAAAAAATAAGTTAACAAATTTGCGATGCTCACAACACAAATTACAGCAAAAGTTTACACATTAATAATTATTACAGCTCATCTCTGTAACATAAAAGCTGATTTCAGCAGAAATACTACCAGGAAATGTGTTTTATAGCAAAACATAACATTTTGTGTACTATATCTTTCATCATCTTCACCAGTGGGGACCCTTCCTACTGCTTCAGATGGTTCTGCATTCCCCCAATTTTCTTCATGCTCTTACATAATTAGTTTCAATACTGAATTACATTTTAATCTAAATGATCCATCTTCCCTTCAAGAGCTGTTAACACTGCTTAATAGTTTGCCCAGTAGATAACTATTGAGAAATACAGACCAATATATTTTGCTATCTTGAGGCACGTAATAGCGATGCCCAGTAATTAGTGCGCTTCATATATCTTCTTATCYTACCTCAGTAATAGCATTAAGTGTACCAAACATTGCACACATACTGTCTCATATGCTGCACTTACTGCAGTATCTTCTTGCATTTCCATGTTGACATGGGAAAGTGCTTCATATATTTCTATCTTAATTATATRCCCTTTTCTGACTGTAATTGTACTAGCTGTAAAGGGAAGCAGTTTCAGTCTGCTCCTACCTAAAACATCACACCTGCAATGAGCTCGCAACTCCTTTGGAGCTGCTGCTGAAGCTGCACACCTACTCACTCCTTAAACAGCCCAACCAGAGTGAACYGGTTAGTTTAAAAAGTAACTATTTGTTAACTCAGTTGATAGACACTAGGCTTTACACTAACAAGCAACACAGGAAAAGTAAATTCTGACACCAAGAAAGGTGGCCAGAAGGGCCAGGGCAAGAGGAAAATTGTATTTTTTAGCTAGTACAGATACATCTGGAATAAAACATCTGGGCACAGCTCGACTTAAACATATTGTTGTATTTTGCTTTTGTATTGCTGTTACACAAATAGATTATTTTACATTTGAAAAGTGGCTAACCTCACTAATGTAAGGCCCAAATAGTAAAAAGAACTTTTACAGGTTGATTTAATCCAACRTAAAGTGATTTTGAGATCAGAATATGCCTCAGGATATTTTCCACAGTGATTATTTGAAAAGTACATCGAAAAAGAAATCCACAAAGGAGTTCATTCCTTAAATATTGCCAAAAGAATGTCTGACTGCAAAAGATGGAGAATATTAAGCAATAGTAATTAAATTTCTGTGAAACAAAATAAGAAAGTCATATTCTATGATTTTCTTGCTTGTCCTGGGAAGACTCTAATTCATAATTGGAATATGTATTTATGTAGAACTAAATATGTAAAATACGTAAAACCAGTATGAAAATACCTTACAGGCCCTCAACTTTCTCTCTCCTTTTTTGTTTCTATTGCTCAGATACCTGTAAAAATATTCTGTGTTAGTCTGTCTACTCTCAAATGGAACTGGCCAGGGAGAATGAAGTTTACAGTAAATCCACATTTTTCCCAAGTTACCCTGCATATTGCTCCCTTTTTGGACCAGGCACACTTTTCTTTAGTACACTCTATACCTTATTCACATCTGTCAACAAAAAATGCACATAGCAGTCACACACCAAGGCACAAGTCATAAAAGTAACAAAAAAAGTAAAAGAAATGATATTTATATGTCACTCTGATAGTCAAGGGAGAAGTGTCCTAGTCCCTCTTTCTAAAACTAAAGCCTCATCCAGGTGTCATCTCTGTATTTCACTGGAGTTTTGAAAAGAAAACAAAAAAAAATTCTAAAACTAAAGCCTCATCCAGGTGTCATCTCTGTATTTCACTGGAGTTTTGAAAAAAAAAAAAAAAAAAAAAAAAAGAAAGAAAAAAGAAAAACTTGTCATTTATGGAAGTTGCTTCCTGCTTTTTGGGAAAAAATGGTCTGCTTTAAATCACAGTTCAGATCATCCATAACTTTCTTCCACGAAAACAACTCTTACTGGCAAGGAAACGGGCAACAAAACAGCCATATTAACCCACTGTCTGATGTATTCAAATAACAGACTCTCTTGGTCATCTGTTCCTTTCAAAAATGGATTGAAGGCACTTACCAGGTCTTATGAAAAACAGATTGAAAGAAAAACAAAGCAAAAATAGCTATGTCTCCTACCAATACTAATAATGAGCTGAAAAATAACCTCAYCATATTTTCTTAAGAAAGATATATCTAAGAGAAATGCAGAAGTCTCTAATTAGGACMCTGAATCCACACTGCACTACAGTTTCAATGTAACCTCCCTTTCACTGACAGGTGCAGTATGTGGGTGCAAATTTCTTTGTATCAGCAATCTACTACTCTGCATTTACATTACTAAGCAAAATCATTACTCTGATTGACTTATGTACATTACTGCAGCCTGACCTCTCGGGTACAGAAACAAAAGATTGATTCTGATTTGGGTACCACCGTTTTGCACAGATGTAGTTCCAGTGAATTAAATGCACTTACTTCTGATTTACAGTCATGGAAGAAAAATAATTTTCTTGATTACCCTCCTATTTAGAAAGCTCTGGTTCTTTCAGAGAGAATAAAGTTGCACTAGTCTAAAATTCGCATGACAGCGGCATAGTTACGTGTATTTTTCCACAAGAAGATGGCAGCTGTTCTCAAAGTATAATGCAAGCTAACTAGGAAAAGGTGATTGACTGATGCTGAGGTTAATTGCTTGTTGGCATGCTCGAAAACCTATGCTAACAAGTGCTGCTTGTAACTAACAAGTGCCAATTATTTCCTTATATTCTAGTACACATTATAGTATGCTAGGCACTATCCAAACATCCAGAAAGATCCAGACAACCTTGCCCTGATCTGATGACTTAATGATTTAAGAAAAGTATGCGAGCTACTGACCAAAATGGGTCAGTGCACGTTGCTAACCACTGACAAACCACTATAAATAGTTGTCTGATCATCGACTTTGTTTTCACTTGTTGGCATCCCACAGTAACAAATGCTGCTTATTACATTAGAAGTTGGTGAAATCTTTAAAAATGCTGGTATTTTAATCCTGTTTCTATATCAGTGTGTTGGAAAAAAATACGTTCTATATATAATTGACAAGCGCGTGTACCTATGAGCCTTGTAAGACTTCCCACCTAATAGGTAGATTATTATGTAAAATGTTGCCTAAAATTTGTATAATATATTCACCTGGCTTGAAAATATGCTGACAGAACTAAAAAGCGTAACATCATCCATTGTTATATTAATATTAAATTGATAGTTTTGTTCCTGAAGCATCAGTAAATACCAATTTTAATTGCATTAATAAAATGTGAATTATGAAAGTAAAATTGTTCTGACTAATACAGATTTTCACTATGATAATAATGATGTAAAATAAGATTAAGAAGTAACAATTCCTAAAGAAAGAGCAAGCTGATATTATGAAAACAATAATGCAAAGCCACCCTCCCCCACACCTTAGACAAGTAATCCAACTTGGATCAGTTGGAATAAAACAAATAGTAGCTGATCTGAGTATCAGACCTAACCTTTTGTGCTTTCCTTGCAAGAAACCTGTCAGTGCTTGGTAAAACTGCATGCTCTATCTGTTACTGCTTGACTAACTTCAGAATATGTATATTTACTTACATTACAACACAGTATCACAGTTGAAAGTCTTTGGAAAAGCATTAATTTTGAAATTTGGSAACTATCACACCCTCTTTCTCTTTTCTAAATTGAAAAAAATATAGGTTAATGTGTCTAGTATGTCAGTGGTCTGTTGAAAAAGGTAAAAAGTGCCTAAGCTGTGGTTTGATCTCTCCTAGTGCTGTGATGCAGGGGGTATTTCAGCATACCACTGTGCCGATAATTCAAAATAATGCAACAAAACTTCTCTAACCATAGGGCTTGTTCAGTAGGCATGAGCATTCAAAACTGGATTAGATGAGGTGACCATAAAGACAAAAAAAATTTAAGAAAATCTAAAAACATTAAGATCATATTTGCAAATATAACATCAGTATTCCTAGAATGTTTTAGAATAGATATGTACATTTCTGTACCCATCAAACACTTAATAAAAGATGGCTCCTCTAGGCAATTTGCAAACTATAGTTTCATCTAGATATATGTCAGTGTAAATCAGGAACCTTCAGTTCTCAGTTTTTCTAAACAAGTATGCCATAATCTTTCCTAGCCCTGTTTCCGTCAGACCCTCATAAATCTACCACATTGCTCTGTCTCCTCAGAATGCAGTCAAATTCACAAATATTTTAAAGGTATAGTGAAATACACATATAGCAAGTCTATCATTCTAGTAGGAGTTAGTAATTTCCTTCACCTGCACTATATATTTCATTTTAACACATCTTTAATAGACACCAACTAATCATGTTTAAAGGCTACCTCTTTATTCTTGCCCTTTATCCATAAACTGCTCTTTTCATTGACCTTAATATATAAGGTGAAGATAGGCAATCGTTCCATATAAATGCTTACCTATATGATTTTGGTTTTAGGATATGTAGGGTAGAACTAGTTTGAGTGGACATAACTAATATTTTCTTTAATATATTTTTTGTTCTAAACCATCTAATACTGTCAGAAATACTGATGACCCTAAAATGCAGTGTCTTCATTTCTTTCTACACTCTGTATTTGATAAAAGAATAAAACATTATGGCATTTATAATTTTAGATCTTTTAAGACGTAACTCCTATACAAAATTTACAATATAAAATTCCCTTTTCCTGGAATTATAGTTTTGTATTTATTGAATGCGTTCACAGGCTCCCTTAGGATGTGAAATGTATGGAAATATATGTGCATTACTAAAGAAAGAACTAAATTTATTCTTTCCCCACATCATGCTCTTCTTTGCAGTAGAGGTTTTTAATTCAACACAGAGCTAGAATGAGATGGAGCCAATTTCCTGGTCTATATGTGTGACAAATGCTAAAAGTGGCACAAGATTAACAAATTAGTTGATGTATATATCTTTAAAGATGTTTTTATTATGTCCCAAATCAAAATGCATGGTTTTTTTGAAATGAAGATTTCTTTAGAGTTGAGTAGTAAATGAGAATCTTATATATTCCTGTAATTTAAGATGGAGTGATGGCACATATGACAGCTAAAGAACAGCAACCTGAAAAATTGTATGTGAAGGCTTTATTGCACATCATTCTCATAATAACTCCTTTTGGTGCTATAAATTGTATGTCTAGTGATCAATTCCAATATTTTAATGATAAATTTACTGTGTAAAAGTTAATTATTTCAGTACACAAGTATTTCTCTTGTATATGAATATTGGCAAAGTATTAACTACCAAAATATTGAATTCTTCCTTGTTAAGCCATGTGTCAGACAGAAGCTTTTTTAAAAGTGGCTATGGAGGGATCTACAGTATAGACATGTGTGTCATTATAGAAAGGTTTCTTTATGATGGTTTGAAATAAAGAGTATGGAACTTGACCTTTTTAGCTGACATAGTAATCACCTACTTGATGTAATCCAGATATCTAACACCAAACAATAAAAACATCTGTGTAAAGCTGGTGGAATTATTTAATTTAAAAAAAAACAATAGCAATATCTAATAATCAGATAAGCCTGAATTGGTTTTCTTCTTACACAAAAACTTTTGCGCTTTGCAAATGTTAGTTTTAAAGGGCTATCAACTTAGATGTGAAAGCTTTTTAAGCTCTCATGCATATGTTTCRGAGTTACCTCATTCATTCTGCTTTTAGGACCCTGTCATAGTCCACCTGTTTTGCTTTTGCTTAAATTACATCAAAATAATAGCCTTTAAAGGGAAAAAAAATCTACTGACTGTATCCAAACATGATAACATGCTTAAAATTCAAGAGGAGCCATATTCAAGTTGCATGTCTCAGTCACCCAATCTCCCTTTCACATATCTGTTCATGTTGACAGACTATGTCATAATACATCAACAGAAAGATCAGCATAGAAGAACAAAAATTCATTGCCTGACAGCAAGAGGAAAACTGATTTCTACTATTAAATTAGCAAAAAATATACCAATACTTCACTACCAATAAGGTAGTGACACTACAGCTAAAAGCATTCACCATATTATAATTCTGAATGAGCACTGGGAATTTTTTGTTTCAATAATCTTTAAACACAGAAAAAAGATCAGAAAGAGGGCAGAGGGTGGACTCAAGGATGTCTACATCTTTACAAGTAGAGAATTGATTTCTGCCAAATGATGCCATCCCATTTTGGGTTTGTTACTACTTTAAATATCAGTTCCAAATATTCTTTTAATTAAAGAGCGCAAAAGCACTGAGCACCAAGCTTTTTTTTCTCAGTATTCATTCCTAATAGAGGACCTTTCTTACTAGATCAAGGGGGTATATGGAAAAGGTTTTGTATCAGTAGACTGTATCAGCTTCTTTATATCCGAGAATTTCTACTCATGTAAAAAGCATTCTGACTCCCTCATTGCTAGATACAGTTTTAATATACTATATTGTGCAGTGGTGTTTCAGTAGGAATTTAACAATACCTGGAATAAATAATGTCTTTTGCAGCCTGGGGCAACATCTGCCACTTATGCATTAATTCTGCCCCTGTTTGAACACTCTACAACATATGCACTTCTCTTTGTCTGTTATCCTAGAGTTGTGTTATTCCCAAATATTGACATCATCTACTTTTATCAGCACTAACTGCTCTGAAGCTTCCTAGTCTCATGCTCAGCTCTATTTCTTTCTATTGATTATCTTCCTCACTCCAGCAGGTAGCTAGCCAGCGAGGCTGTCCTGAGAAATAGCTTCCAATGACTTTATACGCACAATTTACACGGAATTGTTTAAAGAAGATATTAGCCTCAATACAAATCAGTGAACCTCATTTAGTCAATACTGCACAATTCAGCTGTTGGCACCCTGTCACATGTTAGTCTTTAAAGTCAACTACCATACGCAATCTGCACATTAGCCATAGTATTTAGTTTCATATTAAAATGAGACTAGTTTTTCACTTTTCTTTTTGAAATCTCTTCAATATACTTTTTACATCACCTCATTGAACCATATGATAGTAATATAATTTTAAGTACAAAAACCTGAGATTAAATGCTTGATTTTTGACAGTGTCCTTAAATATAATAAATTCAAAGGGAAATACTGTTAACTTAAAATGGAGTGTTTTTCATTAAGTCCAATCAAATGGTAGACAACAAAGGATCTTTTATTTGAGAATATGAAGTGAAAATGAAAACCAGAAAACCTTTACTAAGAAAAGGTCTAGCTAAATTATATTGGAAGGAGGTCTCCAGATTGAACCTGGGTGTTTCTTTTGCTAAAAATGAATTAAACTAAGATGCACTATGAGAGAATAACTTACAGAGAAGGAAAACCTAGTGCTTTATAAAGATGAAAACAGGGACTAAGTACAGTTACGTTAGAATAAAAACTACAAAGAAAGATCAAATATTAAAGAAAAAAAAAGACTGTAACACCCAAACTATTCTTTTAATATGAGGACAAGGAAATTTGGAGAGTTTTTTTTACCCCTTTTGCATTCTACAGCTGTACTCTAAAAATCTACCTGGATATTTATGTGAAAATCATTTTTTCCTGTTAGCCTACCAGTCTATGCTCTAGACTATGATTTAGACTACATCTAAAAGTAAGACATAAGAAAAACAAATTATATATGGTTATCTGTGAATCTGTATCTTGAGAAATAAGATAACTCTTCTGTTTGCAGTTTGTATTAGGCTTGTATGTGTTAGTGAACTTTAGCATATCCGTGATGATTAGACTATAATTTTGATGTGCCATCTTTAGGCAGCAGAAGAAAAAAAAAAAGTGTTGTTTCTAATTTCTGGAAGAAAAAATCTTATTTTTGCTGTATTTGGCAAACAAAAATGTTTATGCCTCTCCTGTAATTATATTGTTCTATAAAGCAAAATATATAAATATTCATAACAGTTATGTTTTCCAGGAGGCAAAAAAAAAAGGAGGTCTGAGAGTATAAAGACCAAAAAAACCCAGTAAAATAGAAACCCCTGTTTTATAATACATGATCAATTCTTTAGAAAATACAAAAGCAAAACAACATAATGCTTTTTAAGTCCTGATAACCAGTCATCTGACTGAATACTTCCAAGGGAAGGTTAAAACTGTGTAATTAAGTAACCACTGGGAATATTGATACTTGGCAATAGGTTTTACTCTGAATGTTGATAATGTGGAAATAAAATTAGATGCATTTTGCATGACTTTTGCTTCCTGATCTTTTCCCTTTGAAGATCAGTGAGCGGTAGCTCAGGTTCTGAACCCCAGGTAGGAGAGAGCCGCTGCAAGGTGACCAGCCTGGTCCTCCTGATACACCTTCCAGTGTGCACACATGCACACGCACACGCACACACACCCTCACTCACATGCACACACTTACTGCAACCTGACGCTCACACAAAAGCCTTTTCCTTTCCCTACGCTTCTGCAAGGAACATTTCAGAAACCAAAGGGGGGGGAAGCAGCGAGGATAGAAATTGCTGCGTATTCTGGCAGCGAAAAAGCAGGTGTGATTTGGGAAATCTAATGTTTGTGCCTGCCGCTGTGTTTGCTGTTAAAGGATTTGAGGGCTACTTTCCACGGGTCTAAATGTATGCAGTATAAAYGAAATTGGAAAGAGAAATCTTCCATATACTGTTTGGTCTATTTACTTGTGTTACCTGCTTATTAAAAAAAGAAGAAGTTATGCTGTCCTTCAGCTGTTATCCTCTGTGTATGTATCTACCCATTCAGTATTATCCTCTTTCAATTATATTAGCAATTACTAAAGTAAATGTAAATTCTTTTACTTACATATTATATACGTACTTCAGATCTTTGGAATTTTATAAAATGTCCATATGCATTCAGTATCTAAATGTATAATAATAGCTCTACTGTAATGCTTCCAGTGAGACAACAATATGAACTGCAAAAAAAAGTATGTTAGTTCTTATTTCAATTATATTTTATAAAAAATGGCTAGATAGAATTTGGTTGGAAATATAGTTAATGTGAAGTTTCTTTCTAAAAAATCCTAAAATTTAAAGGTTATTTCTTTGTTATATACTAATATATAGTAATATAGTGAATAAACAAATGGCTAGATAGAATTTGGTTGGAAATATAGTTAATGTGAAGTTTCTTTCTAAAAAATCCTAAAATTTAAAGGTTATTTCTTTGTTATATACTAATATATAGTAATATAGTGAATAAACAAGTGTGTAGGTATATAGTAAAGAAGCATACAGTGAGTAATACAGTATTTTTAGGAAGATAATATGCACAGTAAAATAACATATGCAAACTAATAGTTACAAAGACAGATTGCTGTAGCTGTTTTCTTAAGTAATTAAAAATACCTTTAACATTATTACCTGTATCTGTTTTCATTATAGCAGGAACAAAAAAACAAAAAATTCTTACCATTTCTCATCCTATTTCTGATTGTTAGAGATACACTAATTTACTGTGTGCTGATGTTGGTCTGTACTCATAGCCTTTTCCATACTGTCTTAAAATAGTAAACGGGCTAGGAAAAAACTTACAAAGTAGACTGGTAACGTTTACTCTTTGTGAGAAAGGACAACTTTTCTAGTTGACACTTCAAAATATCTGCAGCCCAAGCAAATGCATTATTTTGTTTCCTTAATGCACATATTCATACTCTGAGACCTCAAGACTTCTTTAAAATACATGAAAAAGTGCACGAATAATTTATAGTAAAGTTTCCTTGGCTATTTAAGTTTAGAATATACTATTACAAATACCTAATGGGAAAAAAGATTAATTAAATAACATGATCTTCTCCCCAAAAGCACCATTATTAAAGTATGATTGTGTTATTTATAAGTAGACATTGTTACCTTCTCTGCTCGATTAGCTTTTGCTTAATGCTCATAAATTTAAATGCAGACATACTTAGGCTCTTTGATTTTTAGACAGATGTCAGTCAGCATTAGCGTATCAATTTTTCATCAGAAAATAGAGATGCATGTTAAAACCCCTTTAACAAATATGGAAAGTCTCCATGAGGCCACATTATCAAATGCTAATTATATCCTTAAGATAAGCATTAACTGAGAAAAAAAAAATCAAACTGTTTACAGAGCACGTGAATCTCAATTGAACATAAAACTGCCTACTTTGCTTCCTGCTTGCCTTCGCTGACCTCATAGATGCTCTGACAGTACATAAAAATACTATAAACTATTAAATATGCTTTAATGAGAGATGCTCTCCCGGCCCGACTAGCTCGGGATGGATACGACGGCATAACCTTCAGAGAACCAGCGGGTCTGTGCCAACTCATGTCGCGTGGTTTTAAAAGCATACGTGTAGCGCGCTGCACGTGTGTGCGTGTGCAGCTGAGAGAGGGTTCATTTGCACGGTCGTGTACAGCTCGTTGGACCATCACTGTGTGTCTGCGCGCAGACTGCCAAGAAGGAGGGAGAACCAGGTCCGGACGCGGAGAAGGCAAGTCTTGCCCGTCGGAAGAGCCCGGCTTGGGAAAGGTCCTGCCCCCCGCTCGGAGAGCTGAGGCTGGGAAGGGGCACTACAGGTGGCTCTGGTTAAAAGGTCCAATATTCCAGGCCCCTGAAATCACTCATAGTTAGCAAGTATGTTTTAAAGGAAAATTTCAGCTAGGCGCAGATTAAAGTCCTTCGAGCCATATTAATGGAGTCATCGCCCCACAAATCTGGCTTGGAAATAAGACTACCTTTGGGGTTTTAAAGTTAAATGGCAAGCCAGACGCATCACTTCAGTGGCATTCAAAAGACAATTCTCAAATGATGCTCAGCTGGTGTAATATACTATTTTGTGTTCACAGTATGAAGTGGATTTTTTTAAAGCTATTAGTAATGGGAAAAGGTTTTGAAGACTTTTGAGGGAGGCCTGTTTAGCTTCCCACCTAATTTAAAAATTAGTCTTGGCTGTCTTCTCACTCCATCAGTCCTGAATCAAAATTCCAATTCAGTATCTATTATTTTTTATCCATTTTAAGCAGTATTAAGCAGAGTGAAAGGCTTTTATTTACATTAAAGAATCAATCCTGTAGTTCTCACACAGGAAAAACACCCATTGCAGTCCGTAGTAATTTATTGAATTTATCTCAATATGTACAAAGCTTAAAGACTGTTAACCATCATGTAAACACATTTAACATTTTTCTACAGAAGACTTCCATCTTTCAAAATTATTGAATACTTTTCTCTACACTATGTTCTACTGCATTTCTGAACGCACTAGAACAGAGCACAGCCTACCGGGAGAAAGTCTCTCTTTCTCCCTGTCCCTCTTGCCCCCCCTAAAAAAGAAATAAAAATAAATAAAAAATACATCATTTTGATTTAAAATTTGCTGGAGTCTACTTAGTTTATAAATAACCTTAAACTGATGAACTGTTCTTTAGTTTATTTGAACAGGAGACAATGTTACTGAAACAAATCTAGTTAACAAGATAATTAGCTTTTGCAATATTCTAGCAGAAGGCTAGAAACATCATCATTATAGCATACAAATAACAGTATATAATATTAAGCCTACACTTAAGAGTCATTTTATCAAAACTGACTTTTCACATATCAGAATAGGTATTGTTTTTTAAAAAGTACCCAAGGACCACCTAAAGCTGATTAATTCACTGTACATGTAAGAACGAAAATATTTTCTGATATTCACCCCCTGTAAAACTGTAGAATACTGCTGGTGTTGAAAAGCTAGGGCTAGAACCAAGAAAATCCTTTTTCTTGCTTCTACAAAAGGCTTTGGGCCTAATTATTTTTAAGTATAATCCAGCCAACATCTTCTCATGCTTAGCTGCACTGAGTGACACTATTTGTGATGCCCAGTCTGCTGAAACTGAGCAGGTTGCTGTCAGTTTAAAAATGACTATAATAAAAGTGACCATGAAGATGGATCTTGTGATTTTGCGTTTCTAATCAGTCATCTGTGAAGAACACTTTTGCTTTGATTCAGCAGACTGGTGACAGCCATGATTGATAGTGCATGAGGATGAAAAAAGGTTATTAACTGTCTTCCTATTAAACTCAATGTATTACCCCTCTAGGTGCATCTCATACTTTAACTTAAAGTACTTACTCAGGTAAGGTCACGAATGAACTCTATAAACACAGTATCCATCCTGGTGCGGATGAACCAGGAACTCTAACGTTACATTTTGGAAGTTCAGCATTAAACCATATTTGAATACTATTATCTTAATTACTGTGCCAAAGCCAAAAAGTAGTAATACCTTTGTACGTATCTAAATATATAGCTATACACAAATATTTTTAGCAATAGATCAATTATGTTTGTGTCTGTTCATATATACACATATGTATTATTTGTTGCAATATTCACAAAATAAAAGTTCAAATAATGTTATGTTAGAAAAAGAAATGAAGAACTTGGATATGAAGTGTCTGTGTAGCTAAGGTATAATACTTCAACAGAAAAAAAAAGCATTTTACCCGACAATAGTTGAAAGTTTCTTTATTAAATGGATCAAGTGTGATTTAACAATTTATTAATTCTTCCTATTAAAAGAAAGTCCAAATGTTTTAGCATAATTATAAAATTATGCATTTATTGCCTTACAGTATATTTTAGTTTTAGTTTTTATTTTATTCTTTACACTGAGGAGTATCATATCAACCAATATTCACACCCATCTATTGTAAAATAAACAGGAAAATGACATATATACTCAGTTTTTAAATAAATATTCAGTGGAAATATTGATTCCTAGGACATTTCTAAGTTTGTCTCTGCGAAGTGATCATTTAAAGGAGTTTAAGGATCAAATAGTGGGACACGTTTCCTGTGTTCATTATTGCTACTGACATCAGAAATGAACAGAAAGAAAAGGTGATCTGCATTTTGTATGCAGGTTGGCATCATTTAGATTTACAAGTTTATCCTGTTACTAAATATTAAAAAACGCACACAATCTACCTTTTAAGAATTAGATGTTTTACAAATACTTTCTCAAAATCAATGGCATTTCATATTTTTAATTGATTTTATCTTTGTGAATAAATTTCTGATCCTGTTTTAATTTGTTTGTGCATGTTTTAAAATACTACTCCTGAATATAAGGTTGTGTTCAGAATAAGTAGAGCAAGAGATCAAAAACCCAATGTCTCTACCTACAGCGTGCACACTGTCATCTGAAGGAATGTACATGCATGCTCATTGAAAATAAGCTCTTACCACATTGTACACAAACTATCTCCAAAATTACATCTATTCCATATTTGTAAATCAGAGTATTAATATATACTTTTAAATATAGTTTTATAATATTTTTTCATTTCCTCTTTTAAATTATGTTGTTTATATTTCTACACTCATTTAAAATAAGATGCATTTTAGAGGGAAATGAGGATGCTATTGCAATACTAGATCTCTTCTTTTGGGGGGAAAGAGAGGTATACCACTATCTGGATTATTCTGTAACGTACTTTCACATAACATAAGCATATATTCTATTTTTTCTGATGTTGTTGAATTTTGGTAGTCTTCCTTTTTAATATTAACCCAAATTTGAAAAGACATTCATAGTGGGTTAGAATGAATTCAGAATAAGTATAACCTACCTAACATGATGACGTTACCTCTCAAGAAATGCTAAACAATCCCCTACAAGATCTTTATTTCTGGAAAGAGTGTTCCTTTCAGGTGTGGACTTGGGAATAGGCACCAATTTTCCCTTCAGTAACATTTCTGCTTTATAATAAATTGCAATCGTGTTGTAGCCCCGTGTGGATTTACAACTGGCAGGCTTTCTCTCTGACAATTTGGGGTCACTGTGGATATAGGCGAGCAATAATTTCAGGGGCGATGGGGATATTGACAGAATTTAACAGTCTAAGTTCCTGGGCAAATATTTGTAAAATGTACTCTTCTACATTGGGCTTTTAGTTAATCAGACTTTTGGACGATATTGTTTCTCTTGTTTATGAATTGTATTTTGTTTGAAACTCTCTAATATTCATTTTCATTTATGCTTGAATCTGTATTGCACAGTATTTAAAAAAAAAGCTATCTTTCCTCCCTGAAGCACATTTAAGCAAAGCAGAAAGTTACAGCTATTAGAGGCTTAGTTCAAAAACTCTATAGTATGCTTATAGAAAATCCTAATTAGGATCACATAGCTGACAATATTTGAGAGCATCTTTTGTTTTGGGTAGACTTGTAGGTGCCTGGAGCAGGTGAAGCCATTTTATAAGATTTCACACCAAATGGAGGCCCTGAAGGTAGCGAGAGCCTCTCTTGATGGTGGGCCAGATCTGTGTCTACCTGCTCACTCAAGAAGGGACTGGCAGGATAGAGCCCATTCAGTTCACTCTGTATATAGGTATAACCTATAGGGAAAAGGCACATCTGAACCTAACTCCAGCTATATGCAAAACAGTGAAAATGCTTCAGTCAACATGGGTAAAATTAATAAATTAGATTTCTTCCTCCAGTAATCCTTATAAAGGATTGCCACAAGAAAACAAAGAAAAAAAATAAGGAAAGAAACAAAGAACAGGGTAGGGGCATTTAACCTGCAACAATCATTTCCTCGTGTTAAGGTTTATTTAAAACCCAGAGCGGCCTAAAACATCAACTCTAGTGGTACCCTTTGAAACGCTTTCTTATTCCAGCATTCACTACACACGCGGAAAGCAAATCCTGCAATAAACCGCAGGCTAAGTGCATGTGGCCCAACCAGGACCGTACAAAGGCTACGCGCAGAGCGCGTGTCAGAGCCAGCAGCACATGAGTGACTTCGCCAGGGGAGATCCCCCTGCTAGATCCCGCTCCGCAGAACCGGGGAGTAGTGAGCCAAAAGGAAGGGCAGAAAAAGAGGGAAAAGGAAAAGCCCAGCGCCAGCCCGAGGAGGGCAGGTAGCGCGGGCGGGAAGCCCAGGGGATGCTGCCGGCGCAGGGCCCGCACCGCGGGCAACTCCGCACCTCGCGGCGCGGAGCCGGGCGCGGGCGCGGGCGCGCTGCGCCCTGGCGCGGAGCCTCGGCACCTGCCGCGGCCTCCGGCGGGGCGGGG
>NW_028186535.1:265388-270190 GCF_003343005.1 Rhea americana
TTTTTTTTATAGGCTGGGGCTGAAAGCTGAAAGACAGGGAGATAAACTTGTTAAGGAAAGAAATATTCCTCCAGCAACCGGGTAAATAAAATAGCTTAAGAGAAACAGTGAAAGGCATGGGGGTAGAGAAATGCAAAGGACATACTCCTATTTAGAAACCCCAAAGGAAATTGTAAAGTAGGAAATGAAAAGGAGGAGGGGAAACATTTCTGTTGTAAATTAGAAGGAATGAAGATTAGCGGGAGAAAGGGGGGAAATAGTGCAGAAGGTCTAGAATAAAAGCACCACCGAAGATTAGCCAGTGTTTAAAGCATCCGAACTGAGAAGAGTGAGTGGTGCGCTCATCACTTTAGCAGGGGTGTGGAAGAGGGAAACGAGTAAGGATAATTACTAATTTAGTGTGCGATGTGTCCGGAGGAACTAATCCAAAATAAAAGGCAGATTTAGCTGATAAGGACAGCTGTGGAAAAGGTTGTAATAAAACTTAAGAATACAAAAGCCTTGACTGAGAGGAGAGGAAGAGGACTGGAGGAGGAGGAAGGTTCCAGGAGTACAGGAAAACTTAGAGGACCAACTGGATAGGAAGAGAGCAGCTGCGGCAGAGATGGGAAAAGAGAATGAAAATGAGAGATAGGGAGAATTGGGAGAGATGAAAGAGAGAAAATAAAGCTTGGAGAGGGAGAGAGTGGTGGGAGAGGATGGGAAGAGGAAGGCAGGAGCGGAAAACTAGAAGGAGAGAGGGAAGGAGGGACAGAGGGAGGGATGTGGGGAGAGAAGGAAGGAGACAGAGGGAGGAGACAAGGAATGAAGTCTTCTAGCCTGGGGAAGGTGCAGCACTGAGTGAGAGAGAGCTCACTCTGAGGGTTAGGTTAGATTTCCAGAGCTCTTAGAGCTCATCGACCAGCCCGCTGGAGTCACTATTCAACCCGAGTCCCAAACACACGCCTCACTAACTACTTTACAGCCACTTTCATTGATTTTCTTTATCAAATAAACATAATACCCGTTACAGCAACACTTCCTCTTCGCGCAGCCAGAATGCCACAAGCTCTGATTGCTGCATTTCTCCGGCTTGCAGCTCCCACCCTCCTCCCCTAAATAAATTGTATTCTTTCACTTAAATGGTCAAATACATTATGGCTTGCAGATTTTTTTCTGTAATCTAGAAAGTACATTGCGAGCTAGGCAAATCGTTTAAATTATAAGGTAAAAGGTCCCCATTCCCATCACCCTGGCGTGAAGATAGAAATTTGTTCCCTCAATTTCAGAAGTAGTTTGTGTATTTACATACTTATTTTCTTCTAATAACCGGTAACTTTATTTAAAGAGCGACGTTCAAGTGAATACTGTCGCTGGATGAATACATGAAAAAAATAGCGCAACTTTAGCAGTTGCACCTAAACTGTCACTTGATCTAAGCATTTAAGCCTCAAAACTCAATTTCATTTAAAAAAATCCCCTAAAAGTAGCCCCCCCTTCAAAAGCTGTTTTTGAACCAGGCTCTTCCATATATGTCAAAGGGCTGTTGAATTATTCATTATTATAATTACTATCATCATTGTCATTATCCCTTTCCATGTGGAAATAATTTTATTATCGTAATTTGATATCTGAAGAATTTCCTGTTAGTCGTTTGATAATCATTTTTTTCTACTGAAAAGTTTTGTTTATAAATGAGAGAAAAATATTTTAAATGCTTTTATGTTTATTATAGATTTCCGTTTATCTAATCGATCGGAATGCCAATAAATCGATTAAAGGTTTAGTGTTTTACAAACAACCATTTTGTGCTTTTTGATTTTACGTTTAGAATGATTTTAATAAAGCTAATGCCTTCTCTGGGCGTTTGTTCTCCCCAAACCTAATATTCCATCATTTCTGTTATTTACAATTGCAATTTAAAGTGTTTTTAATGAGAAAAATAAACACAAATAAAAGAAGGAAATAATCTGTTTAAATTACTTTATGCCTGTGGTCAACATATTTAGGCAAAGCCCTTAAAAATCTTGGTGAATTATATGCGATCATACAGTGATTGCGGAATATTAAATTAAACTTAGATAAATCCGCATTGAAGGAGGCAGCACCCAATCCTGAATTTATTTCCCATTTTCTATAACAGCATCACTGCGCTCCTCTCTTTGCAATGACAATGTGCCAAATCTAGGCATTTTGAAAACATTTTCCATATGCTTTAACTGGAGACTGATAGACAAAGAAGAAAAGGAGATGGTCTTTTTTCTCTTGAGGTATATTTCCTTTAACTTTTTCTCCAACCTTTTCAGATCTTCATCATTTTTAAACAAAAGTTTGAAAATCATTAGGACCTTTTTTTCTTTTATGTTTTTTTTTCCTTATCGGGTAATCAATTCCTGAACTGTGGAGTTTCAGTTACGCTTTAATGCAGGACTATAGAACTATCATTTCTATACCTTGGCGGACAACATTTTTGGGAGAAAGCATTGATTCATTTAGTTTTCGCTTGCTGCTTTTTGTAATTAAAGATGGTTTTAATTATACTTTTTTTGTAAGTCAGATCAGATGTTCTGCTTGCTTGCTGGAAGGATTTTTTCTTTTAACGGTGCTTTTAATTTATGTGTAGTTTTTACGGATAACACAGAGGTGGTGGCTTTTATTTAGCTGTAAAATCCACACGTTTTCTTTGAAAACTTGGCTCCTTGGGCGAAAATAACTTTTCCTGGTTGCTTTATAATCGCTGTTTGTCGCAGAGGTAGTTTAGCATATTGTCTACACAACAAAGATTCCTGTTTTATTGGCAGTGTGGATTGTTGGATTTAGATATAAATATTTCATAACTTTCCTGCTTCTACAAAAAGATCGGTAGTTTTATTGGCTTTTTGTCTTTCCTTCTACCAGAATCGTTTTATTTCTGAAGCCCCTTTTTGTCCTTTTCCAGGATAGAATGTATTTTTTTTTCCCTTGGATATATCACTGCTGGAAATATGCTCTTGGGCTTTCTTGAGGGGATGGGGGGGAGAGTGTTGGTAAGCGGTCGTTTTCCTTGATTTGCATAAGAGCTAGTGAAGTGCCTGTGAAGTTGGTGAATTGCTATTGTTTGGGGCTAGTCCTGACTGTTTTTGTTTATAAACACTGGGGTGGTTGCCGGGAGGGGAGGGAGGTCAGAGCACTGTCAAAGCGCTGACCTCTGAAAGCCCAGAGGGCGCCTGGCTCCTTCACCCTCTCCTTTCTCTCTCTCCCTCTCCCTTTTTCTTTTCCTTCCCATCCAAGGCCAGGAGCTCAGGTTCAGGGCATTTAATCCCCGCGATCTGCCCAAGAAAGGAGCTGAAAAAGGGCTGTTAAGGCTCCGGAGGAAACGCCGGCAGCAGACTAAGACCTGGAAGGCTTTTATTTATAGAAACGTCCGGGTGCGCGTTTTTGTGCAGCTCAAGCCAAAAAAAAAAAAAAAAAAAAAAAAAAAAAAAAAAAAAAAAAAAAAAAAAAAAAAAAAAAAAGCCAATCAGGAGCTGCACTATTTAGCTGAAAATCTTCTCGAGATCTCTATACTATTCGGACGTGATTTTTGTCTTAGGTCACTGCTCGTTAGACGCACTTTCAGAAGGTGAATGCCAGATCTGGGACAGTGAGGGTAGAATTGTCATGCAATATATTATTGTTGTTTTATTTCTTTTTCGAACAAAACTTTCCAGGACTCAGATCAAGGATTTGTGTTTTCTTCACTTGCTTTCTTCCCCCACCCCAAACCCTTTTTAGAGTGTACTGGAATGTATTTGTTTGCGGGGGGTGGGGGGATGTTGTAAATTAGCAATAGATTTGTGTACGTGATAGATACTTGCAAAGAAAGAAATAATTAATAATAGCCAGGCGTTTGGGGTTCAGTGTCAATTTCATTTAAAAAAAATAGTACAAGAGATTGCTATCAGATTTAAGTATGTTTTGAAAAGAAGTTGCTGAGTTAAACAAAAATGTTAGTTAACACACTGCCTTTGTCAAATAGCCCCCGGGAGGAGAAGAGACAACAAAAAGGAGAGGAGGTGGGGGCTGGGGATCTGAAAGTGTCTGTAGCTCAGATAAAGGGTCTGTAAGACTGAAATCTTGTAATACCTCGTTTCAAACTGAGCTCATCTATAGACTTAGGGGACGCAGTAAAAAGACACGGATCCCCTTTCCCTTGGGCTGGGGTCTGGGGAGAGGAGAAGGTGGGGGAAGGGGACGTTTATTAGGGAATTATGTCGCTTTATTAAAAAGGGGAGCGGCTGTGGCTGTAATTATGCAGATCCTTGTGCCCCTGTGTGTCCGCAGCGCAGATTTAGGGAGTGAAATGAGCTTGGCGGAGAGACGTGGTGTAACACAGCACTGATTTGGGCTGGGATTTCTTTGTCTATTAAAGAATGGTCAGTCCGGGCTCTGACCCCCTCTAGATCCTTCTCTCCCAGGCCAATAAGTTTTCCTTGGGGCTGAGGCTGGAGGTGGTGGAAGGACGGGAAGAGGAGGCTTTTTTTATTCTCTTTCTCTTTTTCTTTCTTTCATTCTTTCTTTTTCTTTCTTTCTTTCTTTTTCCTTCTTTCCTTCCTTTTTTCCTTCCTTCCTTCTTTCTTTCTTTTTCTTTCTTCTCTCTCTTTGAAATGTAACGTCACTATCCGAGCTTTTGTGGTTTCAACAGGAGGCTTGAAAAATCCCCAAATGTGTAACGGTGCCTGCAGGAKAAGTTCGGAGAGGGGGTGGGCGGGGGGTCCGCCGAGACCGGAGGAGAGGAGCTGAGAGGTTAGGCGAGACTCTTCGGGGCGATCAGCTGAGCGAGAGAGGGAGGAGAGAGGGGAGAG
>NW_028186535.1:270626-273126 GCF_003343005.1 Rhea americana
CTTTAGCTGTAACTCAAGAACACCATAAACCTATATCCCCCCACCAAGAAGAGAGAAAGGGAAAAATCTACAGCCAAAAAAGAATGACTTGACTGTTCTGACGTTTGGTGTTTTGACATTAATGACATTAATGATATTGATGTTTCACCAAGGAAAAAAGCACTAGGAATAAAGGAGGTGGTGGGGGTGGTGCGGGGGGGACGACTTTAAAACTAAATTATCTTCGTTTCCTTATTCTTCTGTGACATTAAGTATATGTGTTTCTTCACTTGAATTTGAAATAGATGTATTGTTCTCAGGTGTTTCTTCATCACATTGTATTTAATTGTCTCCAGTCTTAGGAAATGTGTTACCATCCTTCAGGCATGCACTTGAATGGACAATGCATCCTTCTATCTCAAAGTCTTGTTTCATCTACAATTTAAGCCTAAAAGCCTTCTTTCCATCATACCCTCTCAATCTGGTAACTGTAACCAGGTTTCAGAGATTTCATTTTTACTCTTTGTTTGCATTTTTTTCCCCATCCTGTAAACAGCAACGTAGAATATCGCCAGTTCCTTATTACCTTCTTTCTCAGAGAGCAGTGCTTGTGGAAATCTGCATACATATGCTCACATTTTTTTTTTTTCACTGAAGAGCTGGTGCAACGCTGAGGTGAGGTTTGAAAAAGAATAAAGTTACTCTCAAGAACCCTCAAGTACCTCTGACTTTTCCTTAAGTCCGAGTATTGGAGATTTTCCTGAAGTTTGAAGTAAGGTTTCTCTGGATTTAGGTAGGGCTCCTTCCGTGTTCCCCGTTTTATTGGCAGTCTCCGATTTTTGGAATAACTGTACTTCCAAGCTGGTGATTTTTTATTTGTCTTTTTTCCTCTTCCTCCTCCTTCTTAAGACTTTTCTTTTTTTCTTTTTTCTTTTTTTTTCCTTCTCCAAAACTATCAGGACCTTCATTCTGACCTTAGACATCTGCTTTTAGCAACTCGGTTCCCTGACACTGGCCTGTGCTTCCTTAAGGGCAGCCTTAATTCATCATCAGGTGGGGATTTTCCTATTAGTGTTAGTTCCAGTATTTGCAAAGTACTCTTCTGCAATGGAAGGTTTAGGGCCCAGAGAGGTGCATATTTCTGTCATGTAGGTTTTTGTTGGTTTGTTGTTGTTGTGTGCGCGTGCTTTTAATGGAAAGTTGTGATAAAACCCTTCTGCTGGTATTTGGTGCTTAAGGCCTAAGACAAGGTTTTGACGTGTATCCCAGGAATCATGAACTTCAAAGGCATGTCAGCTCTAAGGTTATGGTTCACCTGCGYGGGGTCCTTGGTACTGTAAATATGCCTTGCATGTAACTGTGACTTAGTGACCATTTCTGGTATACCCATTTCTGGAATAGCATTATCAAAAATCTGCACGTGTTCCTGCAGTGTATTCAGATGCTCTTTGAATAGTCATGTTTTTATCTTCAGTAGGGGGTATTTTAAAGTATGTCTATTCCTAGTTTTAGTTAATTATCTTTTAATGAAAGTGTCAGTCATATTCACATCTGCAGTATTAGGTTAAGATAATTAGATTTTCAAATGAGAAGCAATCTTCTTAAATCCCACACAGGAAAATATTTGTAAAAGATTCCGATTTATAATGACATCTGTACATTTTACCCTACTTTTCATCATAATAAATCTTCTCCTCCCCCCCTCCCCCAAGAATGAAAGATGTCTTAGTAAAAATATCGTAGATAAAATATTAATATCAATACTTGCAGGGAAAGTGGAAGACGATGCGCGTTTGTGCATGAAATGTATCATATGCATAGAGACTCTTCCCCTGGACTGATATTTACTTCATTTTGATAAGGCTGTTTACAGTTGATATTGTATAGTCCGTTAGGCTTTGCTTTTTACTTTGTTGATGTCTCCAAGCAATTATATGGCAGACATCATACGAAGTGTGTTATGTTGTGTGTGACTGTGTATGTTAGCGTTTATATATATGTGCAAATATGACATAGGATGTGGGTGCACACGAGTGTATGAATGTAAATAAATCCCTCTTTATCTCTGCATAAGCAGATATTCCYTATCTTAGAAGTACTATCTTTCCTTTTACGGGGGTGCCATACATTAATTACCTTACGCCAAACTTTATTTTTATTTTTCTTTTCATTAAATGACCATTAGGAGAGAAAAAGAGAGAAAGACAGAAAGAAAGACAGAAAGAAATATCTCCCTGGTGGAATAATTAATTTGCACTCATTTCTTTTAAGTTCCCGAGCAGTTAAAGGAGCAAATTCCCCCCCCCCTTCTTTTTTTTTTTTTTATTTTCCCTAGCCATCTACTTCGTGCGTCTGTGTGTGTGTGTCTGTGTTACTAATGAAGTTTGCAGACTTATGTTTGTATCCATGAGCTCCTTTCTGCTGCCCCTTCTTCTCCGGGCTGGCTCTGTGGCTCCCGCCGCCCCTGCGAGCCCCCGGCAGCCGCGGCAGCTCCGGCTCCGCCGGCTCCGGGGCTGCGCGT
>NW_028186535.1:274676-289676 GCF_003343005.1 Rhea americana
GGCTGCCGGGCCCCCGCCGGCATCATGCGCGCCGCGCCGCGCCGCGCTCCGCGCAGCGGGGAGGGCTGCCGGCGGGCAGGGTCCGGGGCGCTTTGGAGCGCAGCCTTGCTGAGATTTGTGAAGCGGGGGCCGGGGGGTAGTTGTTTTGCGGGACAAATGTCTTTTTTTTTTCAACCGAGGACTAAGATAAAAAAAAGGCAATCAATCATAAAATAATAATAATAATAAATAATAATAATAATAATAAAAGCCCACAGACAGAGAGAATGCAGCTCGGTGCCTGCTCTGTCTAACTGCTCGTGCCAGAATCAAGTGCATCCCTTCCCATCACGGCGGCTAATGGCAGACGCGTCCCTGCTTCCCCCTCCTGCCTGACATGAATTTTCCTTCAAAAATGCTAATAAACTTTCCCCCATCCGATGCCAACTTGCGGCGGTTCCCCTCCACTCCTCCCCTGCAGCATCTCTTCCCCCCCCCCCCCGCCCGGGCCCGGCCTCCCCAGCAGCAGCAGCAGAAAATGCCCGTGTTGGTATTTCTTTTGTTACCTGCGAGCCGGGCGGCCGGGGGTCTCTCCTCGGCTGCTTAGGGCACTGGGTCCAACCGAGAGAGGAGCCGCATCAGTCGGGTTCAGCTTGCTTCACCTCAGCGCCGTCCCGAGGAGGCTTTAGCCACCATTCAGTAACACACCCTCCTCCTCCTCTTCCTCCTTAGGTACCAAGGCAGAGATCGCAAACATAACACCCCCCTCCCCACCAAAAAAAAAAAAAAAAAAAAAAAAAACACCAACCAAAAGACAACTTGCCAGGCTGAAGATGGTGGATTTACATTAAGCCAGACACAGGCAGGTTCGCTCAGGAAGTCTGACCATCCCGTTTTCTGACAGTTGCATTTCCTCGGCTCCATTCCGTTCTCCACATTTTTTTTTAATTTTTCTTTTTATTAACCTTTATCGAGGATTATGTAGTTGGCAGGAGGAGAGAGAGAAAGACAGTGGAAACAGAGGGCTCTGGTGCTTTTGGGGTGGTTGCTGTGAGGATTTTTTTTTTTTTTTTTGGTGGTGTATTTTTTTTCAATATGTTTTTCCTGGATTTTCAGTGGCTCGATCCTTAGCAGCGGTACTGGAGTGTTTAAAAAGATCATATGTAGCATTATATTTTTAGTTTGGTGGTGGATGGATGGAAGAGGTAGTGAGAAGCTTTTGCAGCCCTGCCTGTTGTTGGTTAGATTGAGGCAGAGACTTGGCTGCGATTGGGACGCGACTGTGACATGGGCATCGATCGCTTCCATTGAGAGCAATGCAAAAACACAGCCTGGGTATGTAACACTCTCAGTGCCATCAACACTTGTTTTACTTTATATTTACTGGCAAAACTGACAGAACGAGCTGGAGTGCTTTTCTTTGAAATTAGGAATACAAACATTTGGAAGGGAAGGTGTACAAAGAAGATTGTTGAAATATATGGGGGGGTTGAAGGTTGGGGGGGGAAGCCTTAACCATCATTGCTCCACTTCCTATTCAACTGACTGTATTTAAGGAGTTTCAGTCTTTTCTTGACTGAGGGATCCTACTAAACTGGTTGAAAAAAAAAAAAAAAAAAAAAAAAGGACAATCAACCTTGAGGGAATATCTGCTGGTTTTCAAGGTTTGCGGTTTCAGCCGGTAGGAAGGCACACAAAAATAAAAGATGGCTAGCCAGCTGTTTTAACCTCTTGCACCTGGCTCCAGAGCTGGGGCTCACCAGGATTATTCAGTTATTCGTGCTATCTGTGCTTGAATATTTATAGTGTACGATCTAGAGATCCACACRCTGCATTGTAGCATCTCTTTATCCTGTAGTTGTGTGCTTTTTGGACTTTGTCAACATAAACATGTATTCAATAGTTTTCATTTTTATGATAATGAACATAGAGGGTCAATGAAATATAGAAGGAAAAGTCATAAATCTGCAAAAGTGAAACCTACCCAAGGAACAAAGAAAGGTCAGGTAAACCATCTGTGTAAGTCACAGTAATAGTACCTGCTGTTTGGTTTATGCAGTGATACTGGTTTATTATTCTCGAAAATGAAACTTGTCCACTAGATCAAGTTAAAACTAAAGGAAAACTGTAAAGATGGTAAATCGCATTATGTGCATCTTTCAGAATAGGGACACGTTTTTATTCCTAGCTTTTTGAATAGTTTAGGTTTATTTGTGAAGATGGTGCACCAGCAAAGAACATATAAAGGGGGCCGAGAAAAATCACTGTTTAATATTGCTGAATTTACTGCTTTCATTCTGACCATGAGCCTAAATTTACACAATGAAATTTGATTATCTCTAATAACAATATTAGATCCTGCACTGGATGGATGAGAATTGAGGTGGTTTTGTTGATTGCAAGGGTTTAATGTTGCATTTCAGAATCTGATGTGGTTTAGCCTCCCTTCCATTAACTGGAAAACCCCTGAGGTTTTACAATTATTTCTTAAAGATAATACATTTAAGATTGCATTGGTAGGCTGAAGAAAAGTCATAAAGGCAAGAAGGGAAGCCCTTAATAACTCTTGAGATTCAGACATGTTCAGCAGTTAGATTGGCTCTGACTTCACCAAGGGTCGACAATGTGTCATTTCCATGAAGCCAAATTGCCCTCTGCCTATATGATATTAATGTGCAAATCAATATTTCAGGGATTAAATTTCCCTTCTTCATTTTTTATGGTTTCTACCTCAATAAGTCTCAAGTCTATTAGAAGAGGCTGGATGATTTAAAATCTTTCACTGCAGAATGGCTTGTCGTAGGCTTGTTTCACAGACCGTYTTTTTGGATTTTCGTTATAAAAGACTAAAGGTATTCCAAAGAAGTTGATAGTCAATATAGGGACATGCTCACTGTTGTAAAGCCCTTGTTCGATTAAGAGCTAAAAAGGTATTGAAAATATAATATATATGTTTATATAATATATATACATTCTACTGCTTTAAAAATATTGTGTTAATCACATATTGATTTATTTCAAAATCAATTGAAGCTCCTTTCTTATTAGTGATTTGTTCAGCATTCTTCAGCCTTGTTGTTAATTTTCTTAAACAGCATGCATGAATTAATCTGCTGGTAGAATGTGTTTTGGATTTTCTTTGAAGCATATTTAAAACAAGGAATTTTTACCTATTTAAGCTAAGTGGTGTGAACAGTTTAGTGTTGCTGGGAAAGCCAGGGCACTGTTTCTGCACTTAGGRTTCAGCAATGTTTTAATGAAGCTAAGGGACATTTTGTAAATATTTTATGATTTCTACTTAGATGCTTATCAGCAGTGTTTATTAAGAGTTTCCTTTGAATATTCACGATCAGTTAAAAATTAAAATGGAGCTATCTGATCTGGAAGGAAATAATACATGACAGAAAATTTAGGTCAAAATATGAGGTTGTGACTTTATCACATAATCTTGGGAAGGCCCTACTGTCTATCATTTAGTGTTGTTTTATAGTCTTAGACCATCTGGACCAAGTTCCGCACAGCTGCATGAATTTCATATGTGATAGAACATTTTTTCCATTCAGTGTGAAATGTTCCTTCCTAAAAACGTACACCAGACTCGCTTAATTTAGTCTGCTAAAAGAAATGCACATGAAAAAGGACAAAAGGCTCTTTAATCTCTGCAAGCTGTTTGTTTTTCTTCAAGATTCCTGTCTGTTTGGGTTTGAAAAGTCATGTTTATTGAGCAGATGATTCTGAGGTGTGACATTAAAATAATATATGATTTTTGTGCTAGTTTCTGCTCTCCTAGTTAATTTGCAGAACTACTTTTTATGCCTGTCAAAACACACAGTTAATCTATTCTTATTTACAATTAATCTCAATAAAATTAATCTTAACTATGCCTTAGTCAGTAGCTTAAAATATCTAATTATATTCAATTAACTGCTGTCATAGTAATTAACACTGCTTAATTGCCTCTGCATATATTTATGTAAAGCTCATTAGTTACTGCTTGCTCTTTTTCTTCCTTTTCTCATTCCCATTTTTGTGGCTCTGAGAGCACTGACATAAAACCCAGCCTAGTTTTTGACAATTCAGATCTTAAGGAATCGGTGACAATGGCAATACATGTGTTTGTAACATGTTATGTGGGTAAATATATATGTTTTCCTATGCAAAAAAGGTATCAGAGAGGGGTCTCTGAAGAACTCCTAGCCCTCGCTCCCTCCCTGCCCCCCTTTCTCCTATCCCAGCACATACAAAAATATTTTCTAGCCTTGTTGATAGAAATATGAGAAGCCAGGTTAAGCTTTGTGTTTATAAATGAAGAGCTTTTCTGCATCTGCCTTGGGGCTGTACCCAGAAGGCAGAGCTTTGCTGCTCCAAATTCATTCAAAGGGTTAAAGACTTGGCCAAGGTTCAAACTGAGAAGCGCCCAGGGAAAGTGCATGTGAATATGTACAAGTTTCATGTAATTAGTGCTTAATTATATTAACATATGCAAATTGTCAACTTAGGAGCTTGTTGAGCTGGCAAAGATCAGCCAGGCACAATTGCTGTATTGTTCTGAAACAATAATGGATTTCAAGTTGGATTGTGAAAACACATAACTAGCTATCTAATTTAACTCATACCATGGTGAAATTTCATTAGTCTCCATGGAGACTGGTTTAATTGTGCTGACTAATGTTCTGGGCTGCAGAATGTCCTAAAAAGAAAGCGTTGTTTGCCTAATCCACCTTACAATGACACTTGTTTGTACATGTTTCCCTTGTGTGAGAATTTGCATATGCAAATAAATAGTTTCTCTGCCCCATTTGTCATGGCTGTTCATTACCCATGAAGAGGACATTGTTACTAGGCTGTTACTGAGTCTCCCAAGACAGGATAGTGTCAACCAGTCCAGCCACATTCTTTCATAATTTGTTTCTGATTAATAGACCAGAGTGAGGCTCATTCTATTCAGGCCTCTGCAAAGGGAAGGTCAGTTCTGTCACTGAAAAGAGTTTCCGCAGCAACTGAAGTTTTTGCTCTCCCTCCTCCCCCTCCTCCTCCCCCCCCCTCCCCGTTCCCTCTTTCTTTGGCTAAAATAATCATATTTAAAATAATGTAGTCTTGCTCTAAGGAATACCTCCGCTAATAATCTCCAGTTTCCTAAAGCAAAAGATAGGAAAATAAAGGAGATTCTGGTATTGGAATATTAATCCTGTTTTTGACAGAAAGGTAAACTGATATAATTGCTTTTCAGTCGAAGGAATGGGGGTTTATACAAGTGTGAAAGCATCGGAAAAGGATTAGCATTTTTTTGCATAATGAAAAGCTCTGTTGAATAGGGCACTGAATGGTTGACTGAATGACTGAGATGAAAGGAAGATGAAAATGCAGGCTCCTCTTTCTTTATGCCTATGTTCAGCTCTCCCTAAAGTTATGTTTGTCCAAGACTTGAGAAAACAAGCAGAAGCTCGGATTTCAGCAACTTTATAAGATGCCCCGAGTTTCCATCATCATGTGAAGTAATATGTATGAGAATAGTGCAGTGAAAGGATGATAAACACAGGTTTGTATGTAGAAGAGTTCCCGGAACATGACAGGCAAACCAAATATTGACTATTGGGTAGCAAGGCTTCCCAGTACTTTGCTTGGGGGAAAGAAGAAGGAGGGGGGGGCGTCAGGGAGGGAAGGAGTTATTTTGAAAGTTGCCAATGGAAATTACGCATCAAYGCAAAATAATCTAATAAAGTTCGGTATTCAAGGAAGCAGGATTTAGTCAATATCTATTTTAATTATTAAACTATTTCTCTTTTGGAAAAAGTTATGAGTTCTGACTCAGTGCTAAGTGTTTAAGTGGTATATAAGCCTTTCTGGGGAAAAAATTACTCTCTTAGTTAGGCTTTTCAAGCAGAGAAAGCTTACTACAATAAAAATTAATACGTGCACGTAATGAGTGAGGCTTTCGTCGTGACTCTATCAGTGTGCTCAGGTTATTTAAAACATTTACGGTAGGTTCAGGTGGCGAGAAGGGCCCYGGCTGCTCCTCTGCGGGCGGGGCTGGCCCTGCCGCCTTCAGCTGGAGCAGGATCAGGCCCCGAGACAGGGCTGCAACTGGTTAGCTGTTGACAATGTGATCAGTGCTTCTAATTATGTTCTCTCAACAGTAATTAGGGCAGTTAAAATACCATAAGTGTTGAGCCACTTTTGAAAGTGGGAAGTGGTTCTTTTGTATGTATGTAAATCAAATGCAGTGTGGATAATTATTTGTGTGTATGCATATTAAATAGRTTCTTTTTTTTTCAGGTCAACATAATTACCGATTTAGAGCTACTGTGGAAAGCTGCTGGTAGTTAGACTAACTATTAACTTGTTGGAGGGGGGGCAGTTGTTAGTTTGCAGAACATTTAGTTTGTAAATGCTTGTTAGTTCAGTGTTAGACTTGATTTGATAACACTTAAATAGCTAGAGATGCTTCTAAGAAATTAGAATAATTTATGGATAAATTAAGTAAAATTGCAAATGCAGGAAGTGCTTGGTAATAATAAAGTCATAAAGATTCTTGCTTTTTAGACAAAGATAGAGACCTTCCGTAGGGCTTGAAAATGTTTTGCTGTTAACTTTATGAAATTCCTTAAAACTTATTTTAAAAGAATAAGAGACATGCCAATGGGATATTCTTTCATTCTGGGAACAACTTATTAGTGTATTTCCATAAGAAATATGTGTTAATTTAAAAAATAAATTCATTTATATTTTAAAATATTGTTAACCAAGCACCATGTGTTGTCTCTGGCAACGTTCCAGCCACTGTAGAACTGGATAACACATGGGTTAATAATAACTTATGTGATGTCTGCATTCTTACTGAATGGGCAGAAACCCAGAACATTTAGATACTGAGATTCAGGATTTTACAGAATGAGATGTAATGCAGAACATGTTTACACGAACAGACGCACAGACAAAAAAAAAAAAAAAAAAAAAAAAAAAAAAAACACTATCTTTTGACAGTTGTGTTTACCTAATAGGTAAAACAAACCTAGCAGGTTTTGTATGGTTGGTGGCAGTGTTTCTCTCCCCCCCCCGCCCGATGTTTCCCCCTCTCCCCAAAGAAAATGGTACACACATCACTAATTATCAGGGTTCAGCAGAACTGTACAGACAAACTTGTTTTGCATAAATAAGGACAGCAGGATTTGGCCTTTAATCTATATTACTATATTTCTTTTTTCTTCTTAATTGTCACTCTGTAGCACTTTGATACCAGTGTTTTTAGTATAACTACAGCTTTTCAAGAATTCCAAACTAAGCCTGAAAACTTTGTGCCAGGCAGAAATGTGGCAGCCCTATTGCAGAATGCCTTTTTCTGTCCTTTTTCTGTTTAAACAAAATATTCTAAGGCATGGTTTAACCAATAGTTACCTAAATAAAAGTTTACCATATTCAGGCACTCTTTTTAGTGTTCACATTACTCAGAATCAACTTTGAATTTTTCAAAAAAGGAGTTTAGAAAGCAGTTTTTCCAAAATATGTTTTCTTTGCATTTGGTACTTTGGAGAACAATTTTAAATATGCTTAGAAACTAGGATTTCTTTACAGACAAATCTAGCATGCTTTTGGCACTCATGCTGATCTGATAGGCTGTACCAGCTCCTAAGTAGGTGTTATAGTCCTTTAGGTCAAGAGTTCACAAACTAAAGGTTGTATGTACGAGATAGACCATGGTGACTCTGAAAACTAACATTTACCAYATAGACTGCAATGGTGTGTGTGTGGAACAAACGATGCACACTTACATCTAAAGCTGTATATAAACAKACAAATATTCTGCCCCTAAAACAAAGAAATCCTTATGAAATGCTTCTGTTGATGTGAACCTAGGACACAAAAACCCTCAAAGAAATGAGAGCCTGATTCTTCCTATTCACCCCAGACCAAATTAACAAAAACTCATCTRAAATAAGGGCAGTTACATGGGTGTAAAGCTGGAAGGAGGTACAGTTTTGATACAGTTAGGAAACCAATCAGGCCTTCAGTTCCCAGTTTAAAATACTCCTGTAAAAAAAAATCATATTTAAAGGGTTTTATCTCCTCTCTCTGAACGACCATTTCCATTTACAAGGATGATGTGCTCGGCGCAGCAGGCACCGCAGGGTCTGGGAGCGGTTTGACGGAGCAGCTGATGGGGGCGATTCTGCCCCCTCCCCAGGTAGTGGCAGAGCGCAGGGCCTGGGAGCAAAGGCTGCCGCAGGCTCGCTCCTCCCTGTTTTGACACCGAGGCTCCTTTGGAGAGAAATACACCTAATCTGAGGTGACAAGGCACCTGTCACTGGTAGCACTCCAGCGTTTGGGACGCTGATGGAAATCTGGAGTAATCCCAGTTATTTCCACACTTGTTCCAGGAGATGGTAGTGTAACAGATCAGCGTATTCTCTCTTTGAAGAAAACAAAACYCGTAACTTCCTCCTTTCTCTTCACTTGTTGGGGAGGATCCTTCAGTTTTTGATATTCCGAAGGCCAGAGCTTTCCTAAGAAGAGAGAAAAAATCCTCAGATTTTCCAACTGTTACGTGATGATTTCAAAACCAGGTTTTCAGATGTGAGAAGCTATGGCTGTCCACCTTCTATTAAGAGTTTTTCCTTATTTAAGACCTAGCACTTCATGTGCCTTCCCCACGCCAGAAAATAAGGCTGTCAGTGAAAAGTAGCTGCTTAAACAGGGAATTTATTCCTGCAGGTTTCGCTGCGGTCCTTCTGTTTTTTTTTTTTTTTTTTTTTTTTTTTTTTTTTAATTGAAATACGAACATTGATTTAGCTTACAGCACTGAAGGTCTAAATTAAAGACAATGCAACACTTCTAAAACAAACTATTTAGCTACCTGGCAAATGTCACCCCCCCCACACACACACCCCTGAAATCCTTTGAGTTTTATGAACTGCTCACAAAAAAATCCCGTTGCCTGTCATTGAAATGCAGCAATCTCTGGGGTGGGAAGCGTCACCCTGGGCACAGCCGGCCATGAGCGACTCTGCAGCAGGACAGCTATACGGTTAAGGGCTTTATCCAGCAGGAGCAACTGATTGCTGAAGGGAAACAAAATACGATTTCCTGACGGGTGCTGAGCCGGCGCGCTAGGACGGGCGTTTCAGCTCCGCTGAAAAGCGTCACTGGAGTTTTAACAGTCGCAAGTGCTCAGGCCCTTGGATTTATCTCTTCCTTGACGGATGGCTTCCCCGGCGCTGCTGCAGTTTCCAGTTTTGACCTAGGGCCTCGTCCGAAGTCCGGTGCCGTCTCATCGATTTCCCTGGCTTTGGATCGGGCCCTCGCAAAGAAGAGTGCCATCTACTGAGTCACCGGGCGCAACTCACGCGGCGGGCAGCGTTGGCGGGCAGCGAGCGCCCGCCGCCCGCCCCGGCCCTGCTGGGAGCCCTTTCTGAGAGCGCAAGGCAGAGCCGTGCGGTCACCACTTCTCCCGAGTGGGTGGAAAGGCAGCAAGATACAACGGAGTCAAAAATGTTAGTATTTAAATATAGCAGAAACCGGGAGCGTAACAATAACTCAGCTACTACGGAGTAAATTCAACCATCTGGAGAGTGTGACACAGCCAGAGAGGGGGGAGAAAAAATCTTGAAAGCGAAGGATTTCATTGCATTTTGAAATTTATTCTCCAGGCAGGCTGCTGCTTTAACGCTGAACAGCGTAGGTCTGTGAGTGGTTTTGTGTATCAAAGACGTACGTACTGAAACACCTAGCTTCTTGCCACAATTGGATGCGAATGATAATGTTTTGGGACCAGAGTTCCTTGGCCCAGCTCTGAGTTTACTCATATCTATCAGTCTGTTTTGCAATGTTGTCATTATTTAAAAGCAAATTTTTAAGGCTCTTTGATTTTTTTTTTAATACATATAATAGCAGGGAAGTACAGACATTCCTGGTTTCAGTTATAGCTGTATAAATGGCTTGAATTTGCTCTCAGCATATTTTTTACATGATTGTAACAATTGGAAGCAAATATATTAGAAATATTTTAGGTTCATTTAAAAATCTATGCAATTTAAACAAACGCTGAATTGTGTAATGGTTTGTCTGGGAATTACTTAGGCTGCACAGCGTAATAATATTTTATTAGCTGTCATTTGTTTTCAAGGAAGAAAATGGTGATTTTTTATGTTGGGTGTTATATGTGAAAACTTGGCACTGGAATGGGACAGTCCCTCAATGCAAATTTCTAAAAAGGTGGGACAGTAGTTGCCCAAAAGGTGAAGACTTGAGAAAAACTGGGGTGGGTCATTTCTTTCCTGAAAAGAAGCAGGGTACAGATTAGGAGCCATTAAGGTTTGCCAGGAGTTGCTGGTCATAGAAGCCTGTTTAAGTGCTCACTGTCAACAAGGAAATCATGGGCAGCACTTAAAGTGGCTCACCTCTGATTTATTCATAAACCTCACACGAGCACTTGGCTTTGTTCTTGCTCTGGTAAGGGGGAACTGATGCCAATAAGAACAGGAATAAAGAGCTTCTTGCATGGTCCAAAAGTGAATAGCACTTTATCTCAAAGCATGACCTCCATTCCCAAGATCTGTTGTGTTACAGTTGACTCCGTCTGGATGTGTATTCTCAGATGAATTACTAGAAGAGGTTATGACAAATATATACTTTGTAAACCCTCTAGATGTAACAAGAACTATGCAGCAGGAACTTAGGTTCTAACTTGACAGAAAGGTTGCAGTACACATAGTGAACTGAGAGATTTCTGTTTCAGACAGCGTTTTATGCTAGTGTTTTTAATGTGAGTCAGAAAACAGTATGATTGTGTGGCTGCGATTCAAGTGGATATTTTATATTCCATTTTATATTCTTTAAGGGATTCGTTAAAAACTCAGATGTTTTGATAAATGTAGACACACAAAAATGCAAAATAGTTTTGAGATCAAAAAAACAAAAGGGAAAAAAAAAAAGATTGACTTAGTTTTTAGGCATACGTGATTTCTGTTGCTTTATTTTTGTTTCTCTAAAAAAGGCAAAGTGGTGCTGGCAATCCACAGTGGGGGAAGGGACCTTTAGAAGACGGTCAACTGCCATGTTTGCACTGGGGCAGAGGTTGAGTACAGTTACTTAAATCCCCAGAGAAACATTTAGTTAACGCTAGTCTCTTTCTGATCCTGTCTGAATCTGGTTTTCTTTTCTGCTTTTTAATGAAGTTTGTTTGCTGCTATGCCTAGGATATGTTTTTAAACCGACTTGCATTTTCACAACAGATTTGACCAAAAGAGTCATAATGGAAGACAGTGATGAGAGTTAATGATACGTCTTTGATAAAGCAGTCCTCGTGTGCAATCTGATCACAGCCATCAGCTCATTTGTCATGGCTGAAGTGAAAATGTCAGGACCAATGAGTGTATCAGTGCTGAAGGGGGCGAAAGGGCTTTTGGAGACACTTTTGTGCTGGGAGTGGGCCATAGCTTAGATGCAGCTCTAGGGAAATACTGGGATTAGCCAACTCTGTGCACAAATCCCTAGCATAACAGAATTAGTTGGGAAAATGAGGTTTGTTAGTGGAAAAAAAAATCTGTAGAACTGCTCTAGGCTGCAGCCCAGTAACTATGCAAAACAGTAGGACATTTTGTTAAAATAATTTTAGCAATGTGAATTTATACACATTCCAGTACAAATCACAATTGGTAGCCAACATTTTAACAAAACCAATCTTAATGTATTTTGCATATGTATGTGGGTTTGGTTATTGAAAAAAATAGTACATTTAAAATAAATATGGTCTTTGAAATCTTAAAAAGAGATTTTTCTGAGTTTGACATGAAACACACTGGAATACAACTTATTTAAATACCAACCAGTGCTGTTGGTATTTTTGCATGGGTTAGTTCATATAAAAGCTAAGGTCAGTCTCCCTGCTGTAGGCATTTCTTTACTCAGAAGGTGTAATTCCTTCCATAGGAACATACTGATTTCCAAATTGGGACTCTGGTCTAACTATCCTCTTCTCTGTTTAACTGGTCTGTACAAGATGCTTCTGAAGAATATCACAGTAGGCAGATGAGGGATAAGCTATTGTATGTGCCTGCCTTGCTGTGATTGCAAATGCAAATTTTTTAGACCTCTGAAGAGCAAGGTTTAATATCCCTTACAAATGTTTTTGTTCACATTCATTACAATAACTCTGGATACTTTTGGCAGCCAATTTCCATTCTCTTTTTTTAACCTCAGTAAATTCATCTCAATGGTTTCCTGCAGCAATGAGTTCTACTGCCTAACCCCTTTTCCCCTCTCATCATCAGTTTTTAATTTGTCATAGCTTAGCTTTCTTGGAAATCTGCTAGTTCTTGTCTTTTGGTAAGCCTCTTCTCTTTCCTTCTTGTTAAATATCTGGGACGAGCAGGGTGTTTTTTGCCACTGTGATGTCTATAAAGATTCTGAAGAAATTTTGATGTATTTGAGGTGGGGATCATAATTATCGGGCCTATTCAGCTGATATCAAAGCGCATAGGTGTTTAACTGCGGAATCGCATTACCTGCACTGTTTCAGCACAACAGGAGAGAGGGTGAGTTATTCCGTCTCCAGGATGTGGGGAGTTTACCGAGGAATTGTCTGAACATGAGACGTGTAGATGCTTGTCCGTCTGGCTATATCGGTTAATAATGGCTACTGGCCATTGGAGGGAGAGTTACCTGTTTTCCTGTCCTTCCCATGTGTTTGAGAGTGCAGCGTTGGGGCTGTTTCAACTTCACAGGATCCAACTTTCATGCTGAGGTGGTGCAGCAGACTGCCAGCTTTGGGCTGAAAGGAATTTTTCCTTAACCTCGTGTTGTTACTGAGGTGCGGCCGCAAGTTTGTCATCTTTCCTTTGCCTTTGTAATGGAAATTGCAGATCAAAATTAAGTTTGGTGCCAGCTCCGTTGTATGACCGATTGSTAGCTGCCACCATTACCATGGCTGAGCACAAGGCCTTGATGACCGACCGGGGGTGCAGCAAAGAAAGGACTAAGGGGTCCTTGGCGCAGTCCAGGTTATTAGTGTGCCTGTGTGCCGTGAGCATTGCACGGTATTCGTCCGTTGTGCAAAGAGGCCGTTCCGGCTCTCTGTCCCTTTTTTTTCTTTTCCCAAAGTTGGGCATAAGTTTGGGAGCAGGCAGAACTTCAGGCATATGCTGATCGGAGGGGGTGGAGAGGAGCGGATGTGTGGAAGCGCCTTAGGCTGTGCCTCAGATACCAGGTAATCGCCTCTGGTAAGCCCRGGCTTCCTCGCAGCCAGCTTGCAGCTAGCGTATGAGCCTCCCTTTTGTGGTCAGAGGCTTCAGGCCCGTGGTCCTTCTGGGCCTTCTCGCGCTCTGAACATGGCCACAGGGACTAAAGATACCAGGTAACCTTGAGTCTGGCGCAGAAATTTGTAATAAAGCTGCAGCCTCTAGCCTTTAAACTCCAAACACTTTGCTGTTTATGCGTGTCAGTGTGAGTGGCAGCAGCAAAGTAATTTATTTCATCTAACTAGTACTTATCTTTGTTAGGAGTCATCTGAAGATTTCTTCCATTTCATGTACAGTGAATTGTCCTCTTTTAGATAATGTGCTTGTACAACCCCCCCCCTTTTTTTTAATTCTATTGATTTACAGTATTGAAGTGAAATATCTGATACCTGTTTCCTGCACTTTGACTGTATGTAGTCAAAGAAGCTGAGGAGATCCTTCCCTCCCCTCCACAAGCCCTTTAGCTGTTTTAAATGTATAATTATCATTGCATGTCATTTGATAGCTGCACTAATTGCTGCCAACCATTGTCTGTTTGCACTTAATGCTGAAACCTGATCAACATCCTGCTTTGGTTGATGTTTGGTGGTAAACTTTAATTAACTCTTATTGCATTGAAGAAGAGCTCAGTCTCTGTGCTAACTAATCATTTACCTTCATTATGTCCTGACAGCTCCACTTGTTCCTGGTACTAATAGATACACCAGTCAGTAAATAAACCTGCAAACCTTCATGCCTTGAAGTTGTTCCACATTGATATTTTGTTGCTCAAAGTATAATGGGGTAAAGATAATTATTTCAGTTAGTTTTGTATCTCTGCTTTTCAAGACACTGATCTCAGATTGCCTTTTTCATGCCAGACAATATCATTTTAATAGTAACTGTAGATTTAAGATAACATTATTCCTTCAACATGGTTCCTATATACATGCATCTTTTGAATCAATACAATTAAGCTTGTCTCCTGTTGGAATTCTTGTAATTATTTTTCCTGAAATACTTTTCCTGTAATGATATTGAAGTTAAAGTAATCAGGTTACTGGCAGATCATGTAAAATTCAACTCAAAATTGCTGGCTGCTTGATTTTAATTTGTCTGACATCAAGTTTGTTTGAAAAGGGATAATATGTGGTTAAACCAAGGAGCTTATAATTATGGTTGACATTTGTTTGTTTATAATGAAATCTAATTAAAGTTCATACATTTTAAAACACAAAAGTTAATTACTGAATTGCTCACTTCACTTATGCACAGCAGTCAAATTAACTTGCAGTGCAAAAAATGACAAAAGACTATGCATAATAAAAACAAAATGCCCAGCTGATCTTGGCAATACAAAACAAATTTGCCATGATAATATTCTAGAAAAAGCAAATACTTTATTAATAACTAAACAGTTTAAAAAAATATGCTGTATTTTCACTCACCGTGCTGATTTTAATAAAAAGTAATATTTAATGTTTAGCATAACTTACAATACCCACACCTTTCTTTTGTAGATGCAAAATTAGAAAAATGCTACACATTCCTTTTAGATGTGCTTAAAGACACAATCTTTTATTTTTTTGTTTTCACCAGGACTCTTTCTGCAATCATTTGGATTTGTAGTGTACCTCTGAGAACTGGAATGTTTGCTTGAGTACCTGATTTGGGATAACTTTGAAAAAGATAATTACATCATTGTTATCATGCAAGGAATTTAACATTAGACAAAAAAAAAAAAAAAAAAAAAAAAAAAAAAAAAAAATATATAAATGAAATAAAAAACAAAAAAAAAAAAAAAAAAAAA
>NW_028186535.1:293911-296411 GCF_003343005.1 Rhea americana
TTTGTGGAAAAATGCTCGTTCTGATGCAGTCCTTGGTCCTTGTTTTTTTTTTTTTTTTTTTTTTTAACTGTGACTTTGTAAAACTTCATTATAACTCTCATAGGAGGTCCCCTGGGGGTACAGAATATTGTATTTTTCAGTATTAAAGATGCAGTAACTTCTAATGGATGCATGTTCCATTATGTGTTACATATGACCAGTAAGTCATCCCAGTAATCTTTAATTCCTCATCAAGGTATAGTAACTTCTTTTACCTAACCTGATAACAGACGTGGCCACGAAAGACTATAAATGGTCCAAGTGTGGACATATACATTATGATTTCTCTCTGTGTGGCTCATCAGTTCAAAGAATTAGTATTTGTTTTAATTRGAAARAAATATACTCTTGTTTATACAATTGTGATCAGAGAGCTGATGTCATTGTTTAGGGCTGATTAATACTAAAGTTATGTAAGGAGACTGATAACTATAAATGTGCAGTTTATTTAAAAATGTTGATTAAGTAACAGGAAACATGTTATGACACTTACTGGTGTGCTGTTTTTGTTTTTTACTTTAGTTACGTGATGGTAGATTTAAAAATCCAGTCAACTTCTACTAAGTCTTTCAAGGCTGGAAATTGCAACAGCAAGATTGTTCAGTGCAGGGTTGTAGAAAGAAGGGGAAGGGTGAGATGATGTGCTGCAAACCCATTTTTAACCTGCCTAAAAATATTTAATGCTCATCATTGCCACCCTGTTTGCATATAGTGTGCATGCCTGTGCCGATTTTGGCAACTGCTTTTGTGTGTGTGCTGGACCCTAGGATACCGTGGTATCCTGCAGCATGAGGAGAGCTTGCTTCAGGCAGCGTAGGTGAAGTGGGAAGCTGCAGCTCGGGCTGGAATAGTTTGAGGCAGTGCCTTCTGGCTCCGTCTGATGCATTAACTCATTCTTTATCAGCTGCTCTTACCCGCTGAGGAGGTAGCGTCCTCAGTGATCATTTCATGGTTGTGGATAGGATAGAGTTACCTTACATGCATCCTGCATCACCGCTGAAAAACAGAACTGCTCTTGCTGGTTTTCCTCAGCATTGGTGCAGAAAACTTTTCCTGTGTGTATTGGTGCCAGCAGAGTGTGTGTCTTCATGCTTGCACGTGTGGTTATGTGCGGCTGAAACAGTCGCAGCAGAGCAGTTGCTGAGTGGATACATGTAAAAATGCTTTACGCTAGCATTGTTTATCTTTTCCTGACAGGGCTTAGAGATACCAGTATAAACCCGTTTATATCAGTCCTCAACAGATGGGAAGGACTGGGGTTTGTTTTCTGGTGTAGGTGTCCTGGTGCAACTTTTTTATCCGTAGATAAGGCCTTAAGGGGAGAATACATTAGAGATGTTGGCTTTCTTCAGGATACACACGTTGTTTGTGCAGAGTTGCCAAATGGGAAGGTAAACATGCTTGTCTGTGGACTAATTAGAGAATTATTAGGTTTTCATGCTCTTTGTGATCAAATTATTTCAAAAGATTTTTAAATTGCATGTGTGCCATGAGCATAATTAACCTGGATCTCATCAATGATTAAAATTACACACCAAGCTTTGTGACGTTTGATTCAGGAGCAATTAGGCTGTCATTTTAGCAATCTCAAATACCAAAACTAATTTTGATTCATTTTCATTTTATGCAAATCTTCTGATGAATCTTAAACTGATCACTTCCTCTCTCTGATTTAGCTGACAAGATTAGATTTGATTATACTTAAAAAAAACTTAAGCAGCTATCCTTCATACTTAATATTTCAATGACCTTCACTGAAGTCTTTCCTAGGCAAGATTTTTTTTTTTTTTTTTAATCCCCAAATCACACTGAGTGATTGCATGTAGGGATATAGCACCTGGCTTTTATCTATATAAATATATATCAGCTTGCAATGCAAAAATTGTAAAATTAAATTTCTCTTTCTTGTAAATGAAAAGATAGAGAAAACATTCATGCTTCGGATATCTAAAACAATAGTTTTCAGGCTGTAATCAAACTTTTATACTTAATTGAAAAGTTATCTGATAAATTGGTTACTGCTTTCGCCTAAAATTAATGAGATCTATCACTCTGACTTATGACTGGAATGAAGATTACTTACCTCCTGCATAAAAGCAAGGCAGAGTCTATATCATAGGCTGAAAATAAACACTGAAGTTTCAGAGTACTCAGCTGTGCGAGTACTCACTGTTGTGTACAGTGCCATCGTTCTGCAAACTGAGAGATCTGCAAGGACTCAGAGTAGCTTAGGCTGTAATGAGGCTACTATTACAGTGGCTGGAGCCTTGCAGGCTCACAAAAAAAATGAAGGAAAGCAGACTTTTAACCAATGTGTGCCCAACTTTCCTTTGGTGCTTTACCCTGCTGCCAGATACTGATACGGCTTTTATAGAGTGCATCTTGCGCTCAACAAAGGGAGTTTATGGTCTAAGATGCCTGCCTGCAAGAAGTGATTGAAGGATTTTCATCAGTASTGCTT